>NC_080023.1:148484125-148784125 GCF_030020395.1 Manis pentadactyla
GTTGTATAGGGGAGGCATCCATAGTTGTTAACATGTACACTGAGCTCCGGGATTCCTCTCTGAGGTCCTCTGTTGAAGCCGCAGCCTAGCAACAGGCCAGTTACATCACAAAGTGGTTGAAGTTCAGTGAGGATCCGGGTCATAGAACAACATCTTCCCCACACACCCCACCTCCAGGATTCTCGCCTTATAGTCCACACTATTTGAATCTTCCGCAATGGTCCATGTGCAAATAAACTGGAGCACTGGAAACACAAGCCGCGAAAGCAAGAGAAGATAACAGCAACGTAGCGATAACAGGAATTAAGATAGAGCAAGATTTTGACACAGGCAACAAAAATTACAATAAACCGCAAGACACATTCGGTTCCTAACAACAAAAGCTGTAATAATCCTCAAGCCGGAGGAAGTTCCCAATGCAAAAAGACCTTAGAGGCGACAAGATACATGTTTGAAAGCCATCAACAAAGGCTAATCTTGTCCTTCAGGTGTGATGCATGCATGAGAGTGGGTCTGTGATAGGACTGCTGCAGACAGGCAGTCCCTTCAAGGTCTAGTACACTGTATTTCACTTTTCTCCCCCTCGGTGTTACGGCAGGGTCTATATATAGCGCTACTGGAGGTGCATTCACAGCTCATACTAAGAAAACAAAACCCCCCTTTAAGACGATCCTACCTTCAGGCCGTACAGAAGATAATGCTGTGAACTTTGGACGACACACTGAAGTTATTCCAGGACACATAGCAGCCCACGTTGCAGGTCATGTCCTCCAGGTGCCGGTTGAGCCAGCCATCACTGGTCCATGTGTCAAAAGTGTCAAGGCCACGTGCACTCAATGGCGTCCCCATGGTTCCGTGCAGTTGGAGCTCTCAGAGAGATGTTATTCTGGTGTTCAAACCTCGGCTTCAGTGATTGTTCCTTGGTTTTTACTTGCAGTTGTCTATGGGAGGCTTCCAGAGGTGTCAGAATGTACACGGAGCTCAGGGTTCCCTTTCTTAGTTTCTCTGATGAAGCGTTAGTCTAGCAAAAGGCCAGTTACATCACAAAGTGTTTCAAGTTCAGTGAGGATGCTGGCCATAGGATCACCATGTTCCCCACACTCGCACACTCCAGTATTCCCACCCTACAATCCACAACCTTTAAATCTTCTGCAATGACCCCTGTGCTAGAAAGCTGGAGCGCAGTAAACACGTGCCGCAATAGCAAGACAAGATAACAGCTATACAGACATAATAGTTATAAATATAGAGCAAGGTATTGATACAGGCAACAAAAACTGTAATATTCCTCAAGACACATTAGGTTCCTAATAACAAAACTTGTAATAAACCTCAAGCCAGAGGAAGTTCCCAATGCATAAACACTTTAGGGGCGATAAGACACATATTTTAAAGCCACAAACTAAGGCAAATAGGGTCCTTCAGGAAGGATGCATGCATAAGAGTGGATGTGGGACAGGATTGTAGCAGGCGGGCAGTCCGTTCAAGATCTACTGTACCATACTTTTACTTTTTTCCCCATGGGGGTTACTGAAGGTACTATATTCAATGTGACTGGAGGAGCTTGCACAGGCCATAGTCATAAAACAGAACTCCCTGTATGATGCTCATATCTTCTGGCCATTCAAGAGAAGTTACTGTGAACTTTTTGGGCCACCCAGCTTTTATGAGAGAAATAGACATGAGGCCAGCTTCCAGGCCGGGTCACCAAGGTGCCAGTTCAGAAAGCCATTTTGTCCATGTGTCCAAAGTTCCATTGCCACATTCAATGAACGGACTCTCCCGGCTTCCGAGAACTTGGTGCTGGCAGGAAGATGTTATTCTGGCAGCCAAACCTCTGCTTCAGTGATTCTTCCTTGGTTTGCTCCTGAAGTTGTATAGGGGAGGCATCCATAGTTGTTAACATGTACACTGAGCTCGGGGATTCCTCTCTGAGGTCCTCTGTTGAAGCCGCAGCCTAGCAACAGGCCAGTTACATCACAAAGTGGTTGAAGTTCAGTGAGGATGCAGGTCATAGATCCCCACCTTCCCCACACACCCCACCTCCAGGATTCTCGCCTTATAGTCCACACTATTTGAATCTTCCACAGTGGTCCATGTGCAAATAAACTGGAGCACTGGAAACACAAGCCGCAATAGCAAGAGAAGATAATAGCAACTTAGCGATTACAGGAATTAAGATAGAGCAAGATTTTGACACAGGCAACGAAAATTACAATAAACCATAAGACACATTCGGTTCCTAACAACAAAAGCTGTAATAATCCTCAAGGCGGAGGAAGTTCCCAAGGCAAAAAGACCTTAGAGGTGACAACACACATGTTTGAAAGACATCAACAAAGGCTAATCTTGTCCTTCAGGTGTGATGCATGCATGAGAGTGGGTCTGTGATAGGACTGCTGCAGACAGGCAGTCCCTTCAAGGTCTAGTACACCATATTTCACTTTTTTTCCCCTCGGTGTTACAGTAGTGTCTATATATAGCGCTACTGGAGGTGCATTCACAGCTCATACTAAGAAAACAAAACCCCCCTTTAAGACGCTGCTACCTTCTGGCCGTTCAGAAGATAATGCTGTGACCTTTGGACGACACACTGAAGTTATTCCAGGACACATAGCAGCCCACGTTGCAGGTCATGTCCTCCAGGTGCCGGTTGAGCCAGCCATCACTGGTCCATGCGTCAAAAGTGTCAAGGCCACATGCACTCAATGGCGTCCGCATGGTTCCGTGCAGTTGGAGCTGGCAGAGAGATGTTATTCTGTTGGCCAAACCTCGGCTTCAGTGATTCTTCCTTGGTTTTTCCTTGCAGTTGTCTATGGGAGGCTTCCAGAGGTGGCAGAATGTACACGGAGCTCAGGGTTCCCTTTCTTAGTTTCTCTGATGAAGCGTTAGCCTAGCAAAAGGCCAGTTACATCACAAAGTGTTTCAAGTTCAGTGAGGATGCTGGCCATAGGATCACCATGTTCCCCACACTCGCACACTCCAGTATTCCCACCCTACAATCCACAACCTTTAAATCTTCTGCAATGACCCCTGTGCTAGAAAGCTGGAGCGCAGTAAACACGTGCCGCAATAGCAAGACAAGATAACAGCTATACAGACATAATAGTTATACATATAGAGCAAGGTATTGATACAGGCAACAAAAACTGTAATATTCCTCAAGACACATTAGGTTCCTAATAACAAAACTTGTAATAAACCTCAAGCCAGAGGAAGTTCCCAATGCATAAACACTTTAGGGGCGATAAGACACATATTTTAAAGCCACAAACTAAGGCAAATAGGGTCCTTCAGGAAGGATGCATGCATGAGAGTGGATGTGTGACAGGATTGTAGCAGGCGGGCAGTCCTTTCAAGATCTAGTGTACCATACTTTTACTTTTTTCCCCATGGGGGTTACTGAAGGTACTATATTCAATGTGACTGGAGGAGCTTGCACAGGCCATAGTCATAAAACAGAACTCCCCGTATGATGCTCCTATCTTTTGGCCGTTCAAGAGAAGTTCCTGTGAACTTTTTGGGCCACCCAGCTTTTATGACAGAAATAGACATGAGGCCAGCTTCCAGGCCGGGTCACCAAGGTGCCAGTTCAGAAAGCCATTTTGTCCATGTGTCCAAAGTTCCATTGCCACATTCAATGAACGGACTCTCCCGGCTTCCGAGAACTTGGTGCTGGCAGGAAGATGTTATTCTGGCAGCCAAACCTCTGCTTCAGTGATTCTTCCTTGGTTTGCTCCTGAAGTTGTATAGGGGAGGCATCCATAGTTGTTAACATGTACACTGAGCTCCGGGATTCCTCTCTGAGGTCCTCTGTTGAAGCCGCAGCCTAGCAACAGGCCAGTTACATCACAAAGTGGTTGAAGTTCAGTGAGGATCCGGGTCATAGAACAACATCTTCCCCACACACCCCACCTCCAGGATTCTCGCCTTATAGTCCACACTATTTGAATCTTCCGCAATGGTCCATGTGCAAATAAACTGGAGCACTGGAAACACAAGCCGCGAAAGCAAGAGAAGATAACAGCAACGTAGCGATAACAGGAATTAAGATAGAGCAAGATTTTGACACAGGCAACAAAAATTACAATAAACCGCAAGACACATTCGGTTCCTAACAACAAAAGCTGTAATAATCCTCAAGCCGGAGGAAGTTCCCAATGCAAAAAGACCTTAGAGGCGACAAGATACATGTTTGAAAGCCATCAACAAAGGCTAATCTTGTCCTTCAGGTGTGATGCATGCATGAGAGTGGGTCTGTGATAGGACTGCTGCAGACAGGCAGTCCCTTCAAGGTCTAGTACACTGTATTTCACTTTTCTCCCCCTCGGTGTTACGGCAGGGTCTATATATAGCGCTACTGGAGGTGCATTCACAGCTCATACTAAGAAAACAAAACCCCCCTTTAAGACGATCCTACCTTCAGGCCGTACAGAAGATAATGCTGTGAACTTTGGACGACACACTGAAGTTATTCCAGGACACATAGCAGCCCACGTTGCAGGTCATGTCCTCCAGGTGCCGGTTGAGCCAGCCATCACTGGTCCATGTGTCAAAAGTGTCAAGGCCACGTGCACTCAATGGCGTCCCCATGGTTCCGTGCAGTTGGAGCTCTCAGAGAGATGTTATTCTGGTGTTCAAACCTCGGCTTCAGTGATTGTTCCTTGGTTTTTACTTGCAGTTGTCTATGGGAGGCTTCCAGAGGTGTCAGAATGTACACGGAGCTCAGGGTTCCCTTTCTTAGTTTCTCTGATGAAGCGTTAGTCTAGCAAAAGGCCAGTTACATCACAAAGTGTTTCAAGTTCAGTGAGGATGCTGGCCATAGGATCACCATGTTCCCCACACTCGCACACTCCAGTATTCCCACCCTACAATCCACAACCTTTAAATCTTCTGCAATGACCCCTGTGCTAGAAAGCTGGAGCGCAGTAAACACGTGCCGCAATAGCAAGACAAGATAACAGCTATACAGACATAATAGTTATAAATATAGAGCAAGGTATTGATACAGGCAACAAAAACTGTAATATTCCTCAAGACACATTAGGTTCCTAATAACAAAACTTGTAATAAACCTCAAGCCAGAGGAAGTTCCCAATGCATAAACACTTTAGGGGCGATAAGACACATATTTTAAAGCCACAAACTAAGGCAAATAGGGTCCTTCAGGAAGGATGCATGCATAAGAGTGGATGTGGGACAGGATTGTAGCAGGCGGGCAGTCCGTTCAAGATCTACTGTACCATACTTTTACTTTTTTCCCCATGGGGGTTACTGAAGGTACTATATTCAATGTGACTGGAGGAGCTTGCACAGGCCATAGTCATAAAACAGAACTCCCTGTATGATGCTCATATCTTCTGGCCATTCAAGAGAAGTTACTGTGAACTTTTTGGGCCACCCAGCTTTTATGAGAGAAATAGACATGAGGCCAGCTTCCAGGCCGGGTCACCAAGGTGCCAGTTCAGAAAGCCATTTTGTCCATGTGTCCAAAGTTCCATTGCCACATTCAATGAACGGACTCTCCCGGCTTCCGAGAACTTGGTGCTGGCAGGAAGATGTTATTCTGGCAGCCAAACCTCTGCTTCAGTGATTCTTCCTTGGTTTGCTCCTGAAGTTGTATAGGGGAGGCATCCATAGTTGTTAACATGTACACTGAGCTCCGGGATTCCTCTCTGAGGTCCTCTGTTGAAGCCGCAGCCTAGCAACAGGCCAGTTACATCACAAAGTGGTTGAAGTTCAGTGAGGATGCAGGTCATAGATCCCCACCTTCCCCACACACCCCACCTCCAGGATTCTCGCCTTATAGTCCACACTATTTGAATCTTCCACAGTGGTCCATGTGCAAATAAACTGGAGCACTGGAAACACAAGCCGCAATAGCAAGAGAAGATAATAGCAACTTAGCGATTACAGGAATTAAGATAGAGCAAGATTTTGACACAGGCAACGAAAATTACAATAAACCATAAGACACATTCGGTTCCTAACAACAAAAGCTGTAATAATCCTCAAGGCGGAGGAAGTTCCCAAGGCAAAAAGACCTTAGAGGTGACAACACACATGTTTGAAAGACATCAACAAAGGCTAATCTTGTCCTTCAGGTGTGATGCATGCATGAGAGTGGGTCTGTGATAGGACTGCTGCAGACAGGCAGTCCCTTCAAGGTCTAGTACACCATATTTCACTTTTTTTCCCCTCGGTGTTACAGTAGTGTCTATATATAGCGCTACTGGAGGTGCATTCACAGCTCATACTAAGAAAACAAAACCCCCCTTTAAGACGCTGCTACCTTCTGGCCGTTCAGAAGATAATGCTGTGACCTTTGGACGACACACTGAAGTTATTCCAGGACACATAGCAGCCCACGTTGCAGGTCATGTCCTCCAGGTGCCGGTTGAGCCAGCCATCACTGGTCCATGCGTCAAAAGTGTCAAGGCCACATGCACTCAATGGCGTCCGCATGGTTCCGTGCAGTTGGAGCTGGCAGAGAGATGTTATTCTGTTGGCCAAACCTCGGCTTCAGTGATTCTTCCTTGGTTTTTCCTTGCAGTTGTCTATGGGAGGCTTCCAGAGGTGGCAGAATGTACACGGAGCTCAGGGTTCCCTTTCTTAGTTTCTCTGATGAAGCGTTAGCCTAGCAAAAGGCCAGTTACATCACAAAGTGTTTCAAGTTCAGTGAGGATGCTGGCCATAGGATCACCATGTTCCCCACACTCGCACACTCCAGTATTCCCACCCTACAATCCACAACCTTTAAATCTTCTGCAATGACCCCTGTGCTAGAAAGCTGGAGCGCAGTAAACACGTGCCGCAATAGCAAGACAAGATAACAGCTATACAGACATAATAGTTATACATATAGAGCAAGGTATTGATACAGGCAACAAAAACTGTAATATTCCTCAAGACACATTAGGTTCCTAATAACAAAACTTGTAATAAACCTCAAGCCAGAGGAAGTTCCCAATGCATAAACACTTTAGGGGCGATAAGACACATATTTTAAAGCCACAAACTAAGGCAAATAGGGTCCTTCAGGAAGGATGCATGCATGAGAGTGGATGTGTGACAGGATTGTAGCAGGCGGGCAGTCCTTTCAAGATCTAGTGTACCATACTTTTACTTTTTTCCCCATGGGGGTTACTGAAGGTACTATATTCAATGTGACTGGAGGAGCTTGCACAGGCCATAGTCATAAAACAGAACTCCCCGTATGATGCTCCTATCTTTTGGCCGTTCAAGAGAAGTTCCTGTGAACTTTTTGGGCCACCCAGCTTTTATGACAGAAATAGACATGAGGCCAGCTTCCAGGCCGGGTCACCAAGGTGCCAGTTCAGAAAGCCATTTTGTCCATGTGTCCAAAGTTCCATTGCCACATTCAATGAACGGACTCTCCCGGCTTCCGAGAACTTGGTGCTGGCAGGAAGATGTTATTCTGGCAGCCAAACCTCTGCTTCAGTGATTCTTCCTTGGTTTGCTCCTGAAGTTGTATAGGGGAGGCATCCATAGTTGTTAACATGTACACTGAGCTCCGGGATTCCTCTCTGAGGTCCTCTGTTGAAGCCGCAGCCTAGCAACAGGCCAGTTACATCACAAAGTGGTTGAAGTTCAGTGAGGATCCGGGTCATAGAACAACATCTTCCCCACACACCCCACCTCCAGGATTCTCGCCTTATAGTCCACACTATTTGAATCTTCCGCAATGGTCCATGTGCAAATAAACTGGAGCACTGGAAACACAAGCCGCGAAAGCAAGAGAAGATAACAGCAACGTAGCGATAACAGGAATTAAGATAGAGCAAGATTTTGACACAGGCAACAAAAATTACAATAAACCGCAAGACACATTCGGTTCCTAACAACAAAAGCTGTAATAATCCTCAAGCCGGAGGAAGTTCCCAATGCAAAAAGACCTTAGAGGCGACAAGATACATGTTTGAAAGCCATCAACAAAGGCTAATCTTGTCCTTCAGGTGTGATGCATGCATGAGAGTGGGTCTGTGATAGGACTGCTGCAGACAGGCAGTCCCTTCAAGGTCTAGTACACTGTATTTCACTTTTCTCCCCCTCGGTGTTACGGCAGGGTCTATATATAGTGCTACTGGAGGTGAATTCACAGCTCATACTAAGAAAACAAAACCCCCCTTTAAGACGATCCTACCTTCAGGCCGTACAGAAGATAATGCTGTGAACTTTGGACGACACACTGAAGTTATTCCAGGACACATAGCAGCCCACGTTGCAGGTCATGTCCTCCAGGTGCCGGTTGAGCCAGCCATCACTGGTCCATGTGTCAAAAGTGTCAAGGCCACGTGCACTCAATGGCGTCCCCATGGTTCCGTGCAGTTGGAGCTCTCAGAGAGATGTTATTCTGGTGTTCAAACCTCGGCTTCAGTGATTGTTCCTTGGTTTTTACTTGCAGTTGTCTATGGGAGGCTTCCAGAGGTGTCAGAATGTACACGGAGCTCAGGGTTCCCTTTCTTAGTTTCTCTGATGAAGCGTTAGTCTAGCAAAAGGCCAGTTACATCACAAAGTGTTTCAAGTTCAGTGAGGATGCTGGCCATAGGATCACCATGTTCCCCACACTCGCACACTCCAGTATTCCCACCCTACAATCCACAACCTTTAAATCTTCTGCAATGACCCCTGTGCTAGAAAGCTGGAGCGCAGTAAACACGTGCCGCAATAGCAAGACAAGATAACAGCTATACAGACATAATAGTTATAAATATAGAGCAAGGTATTGATACAGGCAACAAAAACTGTAATATTCCTCAAGACACATTAGGTTCCTAATAACAAAACTTGTAATAAACCTCAAGCCAGAGGAAGTTCCCAATGCATAAACACTTTAGGGGCGATAAGACACATATTTTAAAGCCACAAACTAAGGCAAATAGGGTCCTTCAGGAAGGATGCATGCATAAGAGTGGATGTGGGACAGGATTGTAGCAGGCGGGCAGTCCGTTCAAGATCTACTGTACCATACTTTTACTTTTTTCCCCATGGGGGTTACTGAAGGTACTATATTCAATGTGACTGGAGGAGCTTGCACAGGCCATAGTCATAAAACAGAACTCCCTGTATGATGCTCATATCTTCTGGCCATTCAAGAGAAGTTACTGTGAACTTTTTGGGCCACCCAGCTTTTATGAGAGAAATAGACATGAGGCCAGCTTCCAGGCCGGGTCACCAAGGTGCCAGTTCAGAAAGCCATTTTGTCCATGTGTCCAAAGTTCCATTGCCACATTCAATGAACGGACTCTCCCGGCTTCCGAGAACTTGGCGCTGGCAGGAAGATGTTATTCTGGCAGCCAAACCTCTGCTTCAGTGATTCTTCCTTGGTTTGCTCCTGAAGTTGTATAGGGGAGGCATCCATAGTTGTTAACATGTACACTGAGCTCGGGGATTCCTCTCTGAGGTCCTCTGTTGAAGCCGCAGCCTAGCAACAGGCCAGTTACATCACAAAGTGGTTGAAGTTCAGTGAGGATGCAGGTCATAGATCCCCACCTTCCCCACACACCCCACCTCCAGGATTCTCGCCTTATAGTCCACACTATTTGAATCTTCCACAGTGGTCCATGTGCAAATAAACTGGAGCACTGGAAACACAAGCCGCAATAGCAAGAGAAGATAATAGCAACTTAGCGATTACAGGAATTAAGATAGAGCAAGATTTTGACACAGGCAACGAAAATTACAATAAACCATAAGACACATTCGGTTCCTAACAACAAAAGCTGTAATAATCCTCAAGGCGGAGGAAGTTCCCAAGGCAAAAAGACCTTAGAGGTGACAACACACATGTTTGAAAGACATCAACAAAGGCTAATCTTGTCCTTCAGGTGTGATGCATGCATGAGAGTGGGTCTGTGATAGGACTGCTGCAGACAGGCAGTCCCTTCAAGGTCTAGTACACCATATTTCACTTTTTTTCCCCTCGGTGTTACAGTAGTGTCTATATATAGCGCTACTGGAGGTGCATTCACAGCTCATACTAAGAAAACAAAACCCCCCTTTAAGACGCTGCTACCTTCTGGCCGTTCAGAAGATAATGCTGTGACCTTTGGACGACACACTGAAGTTATTCCAGGACACATAGCAGCCCACGTTGCAGGTCATGTCCTCCAGGTGCCGGTTGAGCCAGCCATCACTGGTCCATGCGTCAAAAGTGTCAAGGCCACATGCACTCAATGGCGTCCGCATGGTTCCGTGCAGTTGGAGCTGGCAGAGAGATGTTATTCTGTTGGCCAAACCTCGGCTTCAGTGATTCTTCCTTGGTTTTTCCTTGCAGTTGTCTATGGGAGGCTTCCAGAGGTGTCAGAATGTACACGGAGCTCAGGGTTCCCTTTCTTAGTTTCTCTGATGAAGCGTTAGCCTAGCAAAAGGCCAGTTACATCACAAAGTGTTTCAAGTTCAGTGAGGATGCTGGCCATAGGATCACCATGTTCCCCACACTCGCACACTCCAGTATTCCCACCCTACAATCCACAACCTTTAAATCTTCTGCAATGACCCCTGTGCTAGAAAGCTGGAGCGCAGTAAACACGTGCCGCAATAGCAAGACAAGATAACAGCTATACAGACATAATAGTTATACATATAGAGCAAGGTATTGATACAGGCAACAAAAACTGTAATATTCCTCAAGACACATTAGGTTCCTAATAACAAAACTTGTAATAAACCTCAAGCCAGAGGAAGTTCCCAATGCATAAACACTTTAGGGGCGATAAGACACATATTTTAAAGCCACAAACTAAGGCAAATAGGGTCCTTCAGGAAGGATGCATGCATGAGAGTGGATGTGTGACAGGATTGTAGCAGGTGGGCAGTCCGTTCAAGATCTAGTGTACCACACTTTTACTTTTTTCCCCATGGGGGTTACTGAAGGTACTATATTCAATGTGACTGGAGGAGCTTGCACAGGCCATAGTAATAAAACAGAACTCCCCGTATGATGCTCCTATCTTTTGGCCGTTCAAGAGAAGTTACTGTGAACTTTTTGGGCCACCCAGCTTTTATGAGAGAAATAGACATGAGGCCAGCTTCCAGGCCGGGTCACCAAGGTGCCAGTTCAGAGAGCAATTTTGTCCATGTGTTCAAAGTTCCATTGTCACATTCAATGAACGGACTCTCCCGGCTTCCGAGAACTTGGCGCTGGCAGGAAGATGTTATTCTGGCAGCCAAACCTCTGCTTCAGTGATTCTTCCTTGGTTTGCTCCTGAAGTTGTATAGGGGAGGCATCCATAGTTGTTAACATGTACACTGAGCTCCGGGATTCCTCTCTGAGGTCCTCTGTTGAAGCCGCAGCCTAGCAACAGGCCAGTTACATCACAAAGTGGTTGAAGTTCAGTGAGGATCCGGGTCATAGAACAACATCTTCCCAACACACCCCACCTCCAGGATTCTCACCTTATAGTCCACACTATTTGAATCTTCCACAGTGGTCCATGTGCAAATAAACTGGAGCACTGGAAACACAAGCCGCGATAGCAAGAGAAGATAACAGCAACGTAGCGATAACAGGAATTAAGATAGAGCAAGATTTTGACACAGGCAACAAAAATTACAATAAACCGCAAGACACATTCGGTTCCTAACAACAAAAGCTGTAATAATCCTCAAGCCGGAGGAAGTTCCCAATGCAAAAAGACCTTAGAGGCGACAAGACACATGTTTGAAAGCCATCAACATAGGCTAATCTTGTCCTTCAGGTGTGATGCATGCATGAGAGTGGGTCTGTGATAGGACTGCTGCAGACAGGCAGTCCCTTCAAGGTCTAGTACACTGTATTTCACTTTTCTCCCCCTCGGTGTTACGGCAGGGTCTATATATAGTGCTACTGGAGGTGCTTTCACAGCTCATACTAAGAAAACAAAACCCCCCTTTAAGACGCTCCTACCTTCAGGCCGTACAGAAGATAATGCTGTGAACTTTGGACGACACACTGAAGTTATTCCAGGACACATAGCAGCCCACGTTGCAGGTCATGTCCTCCAGGTGCTGGTTGAGCCAGCCATCACTGGTCCATGTGTCAAAAGTGTCAAGGCCACGTGCACTCAATGGCGTCCCCATGGTTCCGTGCAGTTTGAGCTGGCAGAGAGATGTTATTCTGGTGGTCAAACCTCGGCTTCAGTGATTGTTCCTTGGTTTTTACTTGCAGTTGTCTATGGGAGGCTTCCAGAGGTGGCAGAATGTACACGGAGCTCAGGGTTCCCTTTCTTAGTTTCTCTGATGAAGCGTTAGCCTAGCAAAAGGCCAGTTACATCACAAAGTGTTTCAAGTTCAGTGAGGATGCTGGCCATAGGATCACCATGTTCCCCACACTCGCACACTCCAGTATTCCCACCCTACAATCCACAACCTTTAAATCTTCTGCAATGACCCCTGTGCTAGAAAGCTGGAGCGCAGTAAACACGTGCCGCAATAGCAAGACAAGATAACAGCTATACAGACATAATAGTTATAAATATAGAGCAAGGTATTGATACAGGCAACAAAAACTGTAATATTCCTCAAGACACATTAGATTCCTAATAACAAAACTTGTAATAAACCTCAAGCTAGAGGAAGTTCCCAATGCATAAACACTTTAGGGGCGATAAGACACATATTTTAAAGCCACAAACTAAGGCAAATAGGGTCCTTCAGGAAGGATGCATGCATGAGAGTGGATGGGTGACAGGATTGTAGCAGGCAGGCAGTCCGTTCAAGATCTAGTGTACCATACTTTTACTTTTTTCCCCATGGGGGTTACTGAAGGTACTATATTCAATGTGACTGGAGGAGCATGCACATGATATAGTCATAAAACAGAACTCCCTGTATGATGCTCCTATCTTTTGGCCGTTCAAGAGAAGTTCCTGTGAACTTTTGGGCCACCCAGCTTTTATGGGAGAAATAGACATGAGGCCAGCTTCCAGGCCGGGTCACCAAGGTGCCAGTTCAGAAAGCCATTTTGTCCATGTGTCCAAAGTTCCATTGCCACATTCAATGAACGGACTCTCCCGGCTTCTGAGAAGTTGGTGCTGGCAGGAAGATGTTATTCTGGCAGCCAAACCTCTGCTTCAGTGATTCTTCCTTGGTTTGCTCCTGAAGTTGTATAGGGGAGGCATCCATAGTTGTTAACATGTACACTGAGCTCGGGGATTCCTCTCTGAGGTCCTCTGTTGAAGCCGCAGCCTAGCAACAGGCCAGTTACATCACAAAGTGGTTGAAGTTCAGTGAGGATGCGGGTCATAGAACCCCACCTTCCCCACACACCCCACCTCCAGGATTCTCGCCTTATAGTCCACACTATTTGAATCTTCCGCAGTGGTCCATGTGCAAATAAACTGGAGCACTGGAAACACAAGCCGCGATAGCAAGAGAAGATAATAGCAACTTAGCGATAACAGGAATTAAGATAGAGCAAGATTTTGACACAGGCAACGAAAATTACAATAAACCGTAAGACACATTCGGTTCCTAACAACAAAAGCTGTAATAATCCTCAAGGCGGAGGAAGTTCCCAAGGGAAAAAGACCTTAGAGGTGACAAGACACATGTTTGAAAGACATCAACAAAGGCTAATCTTGTCCTTCAGGTGTGATGCATGCATGAGAGTGGGTCTGTGATAGGACTGCTGCAGACAGGCAGTCCCTTCAAGGTCTAGTACACCATATTTCACTTTTTTCCCGCTCGGTGTTACGGTAGTGTCTATATATAGCGCTACTGGAGGTGCATTCACAGCACATACTAAGAAAACAAAACCCCCTTTAAGATGCTGCTACCTTCTGGCCGTTCAGAAGATAATGCTGTGAACTTTGGACGACACACTGAAGTTATTCCAGGACACATAGCAGCCCACGTTGCAGGTCATGTCCTCCAGGTGCCGGTTGAGCCAGCCATCACTGGTCCATGCGTCAAAAGTGTCAAGGCCACGTGCACTCAATGGCGTCCCCATGGTTCCGTGCAGTTGGAGCTGGCAGAGAGATGTTATTCTGGTGGTCAAACCTCGGCTTCAGTGATTCTTCCTTGGTTTTCCCTTGCAGTTGTCTACGGGAGGCTTCCAGAGGTGGCAGAATGTACACGGAGCTCAGGGTTCCCTTTCTTAGTTTCTCTGATGAAGCGTTAGCCTAGCAAAAGGCCAGTTACATCACAAAGTGTTTCAAGTTCAGTGAGGATGCTGGCCATAGGATCACCATGTTCCCCACACTCGCACACTCCAGTATTCCCACCCTACAATCCACAACCTTTAAATCTTCTGCAATGACCCCTGTGCTAGAAAGCTGGAGCGCAGTAAACACGTGCCGCAATAGCAAGACAAGATAACAGCTATACAGACATAATAGTTATAAATATAGAGCAAGGTATTGATACAGGCAACAAAAACTGTAATATTCCTCAAGACACATTAGGTTCCTAATAACAAAACTTGTAATAAACCTCAAGCCAGAGGAAGTTCCCAATGCATAAACACTTTAGGGGCGATAAGACACATATTTTAAAGCCACAAACTAAGGCAAATAGGGTCCTTCAGGAAGGATGCATGCATGAGAGTGGATGTGTGACAGGATTGTAGCAGGCGGGCAGTCCGTTCAAGATCTAGTGTACCATACTTTTACTTTTTTCCCCATGGGGGTTACTGAAGGTACTATATTCAATGTGACTGGAGGAGCATGCACAGGCCATAGTCATAAAACAGAACTCCCCGTATGATGCTCCTATCTTTTGGCCGTTCAAGAGAAGTTCCTGTGAACTTTTGGGCCACCCAGCTTTTATGGGAGAAATAGACATGAGGCCAGCTTCCAGGCCGGGTCACCAAGGTGCCAGTTCAGAAAGCCATTTTGTCCATGTGTCCAAAGTTCCATTGTCACATTCAATGAACGGACTCTCCCGGCTTCCGAGAACTTGGCGCTGGCAGGAAGATGTTATTCTGGCAGCCAAACCTCTGCTTCAGTGATTCTTCCTTGGTTTGCTCCTGAAGTTGTATAGGGGAGGCATCCGTAGTTGTTAACATGTACACTGAGCTCCGGGATTCCTCTCTGAGGTCCTCTGTTGAAGCCGCAGCCTAGCAACAGGCCAGTTACATCACAAAGTGGTTGAAGTTCAGTGAGGATCCGGGTCATAGAACAACATCTTCCCCACACACCCCACCTCCAGGATTCTCGCCTTATAGTCCACACTATTTGAATCTTCCGCCATGGTCCATGGGCAAATAAACTGGAGCACTGGAAACACAAGCCGCGATAGCAAGAGAAGATAACAGCAACGTAGCGATAACAGGAATTAAGATAGAGCAAGATTTTGACACAGGCAACAAAAATTACAATAAACCGCAAGACACATTCGGTTCCTAACAACAAAAGCTGTAATCATCCTCAAGCCGGAGGAAGTTCCCAATGCAAAAAGACCTTAGAGGCGACAAGATACATGTTTGAAAGCCATCAACAAAGGCTAATCTTGTCCTTCAGGTGTGATGCAGCAGTCCCTTCAAGGTCTAGTACCACTGTATTTCACTTTTCTCCCCCCTCGGTGTTACGGCAGGGTCTATATATAGCGCTACTGGAGGTGCATTCACAGCTTATACTAAGAAAACAAAACCCCCCTTTAAGACGCTCCTACCTTCAGGCCGTACAGAAGATAATGCTGAGTGAACTTTGGACGACACACTGAAGTTATTCCAGGACACATAGCAGCCCACGTTGCAGGTCATGTCCCTCCAGGTGCCGGTTGAGCCAGCCATCACTGGTCCATGCGTCAAAAGTGTCAAGGCCACGTGCACTCAATGGCGTCCCCATGGTTCCGTGCAGTTGGAGCTGGCAGAGAGATGTTATTCTGGTGGTCAAACCTCGGCTTCAGTGATTCTTCCTTGGTTTTTCCTTGCAGTTGTCTATGGGAGGCTTCCAGAGGTGGCAGAATGTACACGGAGCTCAGGGTTCCCTTTCTTAGTTTCTCTGATGAAGCGTTAGTCTAGCAAAAGGCCAGTTACATCACAAAGTGTTTCAAGTTCAGTGAGGATGCTGGCCATAGGATCACCATGTTCCCCACACTTCGCACACTCCAGTATTCCCACCCTACAATCCACAACCTTTAAATCTTCTGCAATGACCCCTGTGCTAGAAAGCTGGAGCGCAGTAAACACGTGCCGCAATAGCAAGACAAGATAACAGCTATACAGACATAATAGTTATAAATATAGAGCAAGGTATTGATACAGGCAACAAAAACTGTAATATTCCTCAAGACACATTAGGTTCCTAATAACAAAACTTGTAATAAACCTCAAGCCAGAGGAAGTTCCCAATGCATAAACACTTTAGGGGCGAAAAGACACATATTTTAAAGCCACAAACTAAGGCAAATAGGGTCCTTCAGGAAGGATGCATGCATAAGAGTGGACTGTGGGACAGGATTGTAGCAGGCGGGCAGTCCGTTCAAGATCTACTGTACCATACTTTACTTTTTTCCCCATGGGGGGTTACTGAAGGTACTATATTCAATGTGACTGGAGGAGCTTGCACAGGGCCCATAGTCATATAAACAGAACTCCCTGTATGATGCTCATATCTTCTGGCCATTCAAGAGAAGTTACTGTGAACTTTTTGGGCCACCCAGCTTTTATGAGAGAAATAGACATGAGGCCAGCTTCCAGGCCGGGTCACCAAGGTGCCAGTTCAGAAAGCATTTTGTCCATGTGTCCAAAGTTCCATTGCCACATTCAATGAACGGACTCTCCCGGCTTCCGAGAACTTGGTGCTGGCAGGAAGATATTATTCTGGCAGCCAAACCTCTGCTTCAGTGATTCTTCCTTGGTTTTGCTCCTGAAGTTGTATAGGGGAGGCATCCATAGTTGTTAACATGTACACTGAGCTCGGGGATTCCTCTCTGAGGTCCTCTGTTGAAGCCGCAGCCTAGCAACAGGCCAGTTACATCACAAAGTGGTTGAAGTTCAGTGAGGATGCAGGTCATAGATCCCCACCTTCCCCACACACACCCCACCTCCAGGATTCTCGCCTTATAGTCCACACTATTTGAATCTTCCACAGTGGTCCATGTGCAAATAAACTGGAGCACTGGAAACACAAGCCGCAATAGCAAGAGAAGATAATTAGCAACTTAGCGATTACAGGAATTAAGATAGAGCAAGATTTTGACACAGGCAACGAAAATTACAATAAACCATAAGACACATTCGGTTCCTAACAACAAAAGCTGTAATAATCCTCAAGGCGGAGGAAGTTCCCAAGGCAAAAAGACCTTAGAGGTGACAACACACATGTTTGAAAGATATCAACAAAGGCTAATCTTGTCCTTCAGGTGTGATGCATGCATGAGAGTGGGTCTGTGATAGGACTGCTGTAGACAGGCAGTCCCTTCAAGGTGTAGTACACCATATTTCACTTTTTTTCCCCTCGGTGTTACAGTAGTGTCTCTATATATAGCGCTACTGGAGGTGCATTCACAGCTCATACTAAGAAAACAAAACCCCCCTTTAAGACGCTGCTACCTTTCTGGCCGTTCAGAAGATAATGCTGTGACCTTTGGACGACACACTGAAGTTATTCCAGGACACATAGCAGCCCACGTTGCAGGTCCATGTCCTCCAGGGTGCCGGTTGAGCCAACCATCACTGGTCCATGCGTCAAAAGTGTCAAGGCCACATGCACTCAATGGCGTCCGCATGGTTCCGTGCAGTTGGAGCTGGCAGAGAGATGTTATTCTGTTGGCCAAACCTTGGCTTCAGTGATTCTTCCTTGGTTTTTCCTTGCAGTTGTCTATGGGAGGCTTCCAGAGGTGTCAGAATGTACACGGAGCTCAGGGTTCCCTTTCTTAGTTTCTCTGATGAAGCGTTAGCCTAGCAAAAAGGCCAGTTACATCACAAAGTGTTTCAAGTTCAGTGAGGATGCTGGCCATAGGATCACCATGTTCCCCCACACTCGCACACTCCAGTATTCCCACCCTACAATCCACAACCTTTAAATCTTCTGCAATGACCCCTGTGCTAGAAAGCTGGAGCGCAGTAAACACGTGCCACAATAGCAAGACAATATAACAGCTATATAGACATAAATAGTTATAAATATAGAGCAAGGTATTGATACAGGCAACAAAAAGTGTTATATTCCTCAAGACACATTAGGTTCCTAATAACAAAAACTTGTAATAAACCTCAAGCCAAGAGGAAGTTCCCAATGCATAAACACTTTAGGGGCGATAAGACACATATTTTAAAGCAACTAATTAAGGCAAATAGGGGTCCTTCAGGAAGGGATGCATGCATGAGAGTGGATGTGTGACAGAGGATTGTAGCAGGGTGGGCAGTCCGTTCAAGATCTAGTGTACCACACTTTTACTTTTTTCCCCATGGGGGTTACTGAAGGTACTATATTCAATGTGACTGGAGGAGCTTGCACAGGCCATAGTAATAAAACAGAACTCCCCGTATGATGCTCCTATCTTTTGGCCGTTCAAGAGAAGTTACTGTGAACTTTTTGGGCCACCCAGCTTTTATGAGAGAAATAGACATGAGGCCAGCTTCCAGGCCGGGTCACCAAGGTGCCAGTTCAGAGAGCAATTTTGTCCATGTGTCCAAAGTTCCATTGTCACATTCAATGAACGGACTCTCCCGGCTTCCGAGAACTTGGCGCTGGCAGGAAGATGTTATTCTGGCAGCCAAACCTCTGCTTCAGTGATTCTTCCTTGGTTTGCTCCTGAAGTTGTATAGGGGAGGCATCCATAGTTGCTTAACCATGTACAACTGAGCTCCGGGATTCCTCTCTGAGGTCCTCTGTTGAAGCCGCAGCCTAGCAACAGGGCCAGTTACATCACAAAGTGGTTGAAGTTCAGTGAGGATCCGGGTCATAGAACAACATCTTCCCAACACACCCCCACCTCCAGGATTCTCACCTTATAGTCCACACTATTTGAATCTTCACACAGTGGTCCAATGTGCAAATAAACTGGAGCACTGGAAACACAAGCCGCGATAGCAAGAGAAGATAACAGCAACGTAGCGATAACAGGAATTAAGATAGAGCAAGATTTTGACACAGGCAACAAAAATTACAATAAACCGCAAGACACATTCGGTTCCTAACAACAAAAGCTGTAATAATCCTCAAGCCGGAGGAAGTTCCCAATGCAAAAAGACCTTAGAGGCGACAAGACACATGTTTGAAAGCCATCAACATAGGCATAATCTTGTCCTTCAGGTGTGTATGCATGCATGAGAGTGGGTCTGTGATAGGACTGCTGCAGACAGGCAGTCCCTTCAAGGTCTAGTACACTGTATTTCACTTTTCTCCCCCTCGGTGTTACGGCAGGGTCTATATATAGAGTGCTACTGGAGGTGCTTTCACAGCTCATACTAAGAAAACAAAACCCCCCTTTAAGACGCTCCTACCTTCAGGCCGTACAGAAGATAATGCTGTGAACTTTGGACGACACACTGAAGTTATTCCCAGGACACATAGCAGCCCACGTTGCAGGTCATGTCCTCCAGGTGCTGGTTGAGCCAGCCATCACTGGTCCATGTGTCAAAAGTGTCAAGGCCACGTGCACTCAATGGCGTCCCCATGGTTCCGTGCAGTTTGAGCTGGCAGAGAGATGTTATTCTGGTGGTCAAACCTCGGCTTCAGTGATTGTTCCTTGGTTTTTACTTGCAGTTGTCTATGGGAGGCTTCCAGAGGTGGCAGAATGTACACGGAGCTCAGGGTTCCCTTTCTTAGTTTCTCTGATGAAGCGTTAGCCTAGCAAAAGGCCAGTTACATCACAAAGTGTTTCAAGTTCAGTGAGGATGCTGGCCATAGGATCACCATGTTCCCCACACTCGCACACTCCAGTATTCCCACCCTACAATCCACAACCTTTAAATCTTCTGCAATGACCCCTGTGCTAGAAAGCTGGAGCGCAGTAAACACGTGCCGCAATAGCAAGACAAGATAACAGCTATACAGACATAATAGTTATAAATATAGAGCAAGGTATTGATACAGGCAACAAAAACTGTAATATTCCTCAAGACACATTAGATTCCTAATAACAAAACTTGTAATAAACCTCAAGCTAGAGGAAGTTCCCAATGCATAAACACTTTAGGGGCGATAAGACACATATTTTAAAGCCACAAACTAAGGCAAATAGGGTCCTTCAGGAAGGATGCATGCATGAGAGTGGATGGGTGACAGGATTGTAGCAGGCAGGCAGTCCGTTCAAGATCTAGTGTACCATACTTTTACTTTTTTCCCCATGGGGGTTACTGAAGGTACTATATTCAATGTGACTGGAGGAGCATGCACATGATATAGTCATAAAACAGAACTCCCTGTATGATGCTCCTATCTTTTGGCCGTTCAAGAGAAGTTCCTGTGAACTTTTGGGCCACCCAGCTTTTATGGGAGAAATAGACATGAGGCCAGCTTCCAGGCCGGGTCACCAAGGTGCCAGTTCAGAAAGCCATTTTGTCCATGTGTCCAAAGTTCCATTGCCACATTCAATGAACGGACTCTCCCGGCTTCTGAGAAGTTGGTGCTGGCAGGAAGATGTTATTCTGGCAGCCAAACCTCTGCTTCAGTGATTCTTCCTTGGTTTGCTCCTGAAGTTGTATAGGGGAGGCATCCATAGTTGTTAACATGTACACTGAGCTCGGGGATTCCTCTCTGAGGTCCTCTGTTGAAGCCGCAGCCTAGCAACAGGCCAGTTACATCACAAAGTGGTTGAAGTTCAGTGAGGATGCGGGTCATAGAACCCCACCTTCCCCACACACCCCACCTCCAGGATTCTCGCCTTATAGTCCACACTATTTGAATCTTCCGCAGTGGTCCATGTGCAAATAAACTGGAGCACTGGAAACACAAGCCGCGATAGCAAGAGAAGATAATAGCAACTTAGCGATAACAGGAATTAAGATAGAGCAAGATTTTGACACAGGCAACGAAAATTACAATAAACCGTAAGACACATTCGGTTCCTAACAACAAAAGCTGTAATAATCCTCAAGGCGGAGGAAGTTCCCAAGGGAAAAAGACCTTAGAGGTGACAAGACACATGTTTGAAAGACATCAACAAAGGCTAATCTTGTCCTTCAGGTGTGATGCATGCATGAGAGTGGGTCTGTGATAGGACTGCTGCAGACAGGCAGTCCCTTCAAGGTCTAGTACACCATATTTCACTTTTTTCCCGCTCGGTGTTACGGTAGTGTCTATATATAGCGCTACTGGAGGTGCATTCACAGCACATACTAAGAAAACAAAACCCCCTTTAAGATGCTGCTACCTTCTGGCCGTTCAGAAGATAATGCTGTGAACTTTGGACGACACACTGAAGTTATTCCAGGACACATAGCAGCCCACGTTGCAGGTCATGTCCTCCAGGTGCCGGTTGAGCCAGCCATCACTGGTCCATGCGTCAAAAGTGTCAAGGCCACGTGCACTCAATGGCGTCCCCATGGTTCCGTGCAGTTGGAGCTGGCAGAGAGATGTTATTCTGGTGGTCAAACCTCGGCTTCAGTGATTCTTCCTTGGTTTTCCCTTGCAGTTGTCTACGGGAGGCTTCCAGAGGTGGCAGAATGTACACGGAGCTCAGGGTTCCCTTTCTTAGTTTCTCTGATGAAGCGTTAGCCTAGCAAAAGGCCAGTTACATCACAAAGTGTTTCAAGTTCAGTGAGGATGCTGGCCATAGGATCACCATGTTCCCCACACTCGCACACTCCAGTATTCCCACCCTACAATCCACAACCTTTAAATCTTCTGCAATGACCCCTGTGCTAGAAAGCTGGAGCGCAGTAAACACGTGCCGCAATAGCAAGACAAGATAACAGCTATACAGACATAATAGTTATAAATATAGAGCAAGGTATTGATACAGGCAACAAAAACTGTAATATTCCTCAAGACACATTAGGTTCCTAATAACAAAACTTGTAATAAACCTCAAGCCAGAGGAAGTTCCCAATGCATAAACACTTTAGGGGCGATAAGACACATATTTTAAAGCCACAAACTAAGGCAAATAGGGTCCTTCAGGAAGGATGCATGCATGAGAGTGGATGTGTGACAGGATTGTAGCAGGCGGGCAGTCCGTTCAAGATCTAGTGTACCATACTTTTACTTTTTTCCCCATGGGGGTTACTGAAGGTACTATATTCAATGTGACTGGAGGAGCATGCACAGGCCATAGTCATAAAACAGAACTCCCCGTATGATGCTCCTATCTTTTGGCCGTTCAAGAGAAGTTCCTGTGAACTTTTGGGCCACCCAGCTTTTATGGGAGAAATAGACATGAGGCCAGCTTCCAGGCCGGGTCACCAAGGTGCCAGTTCAGAAAGCCATTTTGTCCATGTGTCCAAAGTTCCATTGTCACATTCAATGAACGGACTCTCCCGGCTTCCGAGAACTTGGCGCTGGCAGGAAGATGTTATTCTGGCAGCCAAACCTCTGCTTCAGTGATTCTTCCTTGGTTTGCTCCTGAAGTTGTATAGGGGAGGCATCCGTAGTTGTTAACATGTACACTGAGCTCCGGGATTCCTCTCTGAGGTCCTCTGTTGAAGCCGCAGCCTAGCAACAGGCCAGTTACATCACAAAGTGGTTGAAGTTCAGTGAGGATCCGGGTCATAGAACAACATCTTCCCCACACACCCCACCTCCAGGATTCTCGCCTTATAGTCCACACTATTTGAATCTTCCGCCATGGTCCATGGGCAAATAAACTGGAGCACTGGAAACACAAGCCGCGATAGCAAGAGAAGATAACAGCAACGTAGCGATAACAGGAATTAAGATAGAGCAAGATTTTGACACAGGCAACAAAAATTACAATAAACCGCAAGACACATTCGGTTCCTAACAACAAAAGCTGTAATCATCCTCAAGCCGGAGGAAGTTCCCAATGCAAAAAGACCTTAGAGGCGACAAGATACATGTTTGAAAGCCATCAACAAAGGCTAATCTTGTCCTTCAGGTGTGATGCATGCATGAGAGTGGGTCTGTGATAGGACTGCTGCAGACAGGCAGTCCCTTCAAGGTCTAGTACACTGTATTTCACTTTTCTCCCCCTCGGTGTTACGGCAGGGTCTATATATAGCGCTACTGGAGGTGCATTCACAGCTTATACTAAGAAAACAAAACCCCCCTTTAAGACGCTCCTACCTTCAGGCCGTACAGAAGATAATGCTGTGAACTTTGGACGACACACTGAAGTTATTCCAGGACACATAGCAGCCCACGTTGCAGGTCATGTCCTCCAGGTGCCGGTTGAGCCAGCCATCACTGGTCCATGCGTCAAAAGTGTCAAGGCCACGTGCACTCAATGGCGTCCCCATGGTTCCGTGCAGTTGGAGCTGGCAGAGAGATGTTATTCTGGTGGTCAAACCTCGGCTTCAGTGATTCTTCCTTGGTTTTTCCTTGCAGTTGTCTATGGGAGGCTTCCAGAGGTGGCAGAATGTACACGGAGCTCAGGGTTCCCTTTC
Source organism: Manis pentadactyla (assembly GCF_030020395.1). Lineage (NCBI taxonomy): Eukaryota > Metazoa > Chordata > Mammalia > Pholidota > Manidae > Manis > Manis pentadactyla. The sequence goes on from NC_080023.1 coordinate 148,507,581, forward strand.
TTAGTTTCTCTGATGAAGCGTTAGTCTAGCAAAAGGCCAGTTACATCACAAAGTGTTTCAAGTTCAGTGAGGATGCTGGCCATAGGATCACCATGTTCCCCACACTCGCACACTCCAGTATTCCCACCCTACAATCCACAACCTTTAAATCTTCTGCAATGACCCCTGTGCTAGAAAGCTGGAGCGCAGTAAACACGTGCCGCAATAGCAAGACAAGATAACAGCTATACAGACATAATAGTTATAAATATAGAGCAAGGTATTGATACAGGCAACAAAAACTGTAATATTCCTCAAGACACATTAGGTTCCTAATAACAAAACTTGTAATAAACCTCAAGCCAGAGGAAGTTCCCAATGCATAAACACTTTAGGGGCGAAAAGACACATATTTTAAAGCCACAAACTAAGGCAAATAGGGTCCTTCAGGAAGGATGCATGCATAAGAGTGGATGTGGGACAGGATTGTAGCAGGCGGGCAGTCCGTTCAAGATCTACTGTACCATACTTTTACTTTTTTCCCCATGGGGGTTACTGAAGGTACTATATTCAATGTGACTGGAGGAGCTTGCACAGGCCATAGTCATAAAACAGAACTCCCTGTATGATGCTCATATCTTCTGGCCATTCAAGAGAAGTTACTGTGAACTTTTTGGGCCACCCAGCTTTTATGAGAGAAATAGACATGAGGCCAGCTTCCAGGCCGGGTCACCAAGGTGCCAGTTCAGAAAGCCATTTTGTCCATGTGTCCAAAGTTCCATTGCCACATTCAATGAACGGACTCTCCCGGCTTCCGAGAACTTGGTGCTGGCAGGAAGATATTATTCTGGCAGCCAAACCTCTGCTTCAGTGATTCTTCCTTGGTTTGCTCCTGAAGTTGTATAGGGGAGGCATCCATAGTTGTTAACATGTACACTGAGCTCGGGGATTCCTCTCTGAGGTCCTCTGTTGAAGCCGCAGCCTAGCAACAGGCCAGTTACATCACAAAGTGGTTGAAGTTCAGTGAGGATGCAGGTCATAGATCCCCACCTTCCCCACACACCCCACCTCCAGGATTCTCGCCTTATAGTCCACACTATTTGAATCTTCCACAGTGGTCCATGTGCAAATAAACTGGAGCACTGGAAACACAAGCCGCAATAGCAAGAGAAGATAATAGCAACTTAGCGATTACAGGAATTAAGATAGAGCAAGATTTTGACACAGGCAACGAAAATTACAATAAACCATAAGACACATTCGGTTCCTAACAACAAAAGCTGTAATAATCCTCAAGGCGGAGGAAGTTCCCAAGGCAAAAAGACCTTAGAGGTGACAACACACATGTTTGAAAGATATCAACAAAGGCTAATCTTGTCCTTCAGGTGTGATGCATGCATGAGAGTGGGTCTGTGATAGGACTGCTGTAGACAGGCAGTCCCTTCAAGGTGTAGTACACCATATTTCACTTTTTTTCCCCTCGGTGTTACAGTAGTGTCTATATATAGCGCTACTGGAGGTGCATTCACAGCTCATACTAAGAAAACAAAACCCCCCTTTAAGACGCTGCTACCTTCTGGCCGTTCAGAAGATAATGCTGTGACCTTTGGACGACACACTGAAGTTATTCCAGGACACATAGCAGCCCACGTTGCAGGTCATGTCCTCCAGGTGCCGGTTGAGCCAACCATCACTGGTCCATGCGTCAAAAGTGTCAAGGCCACATGCACTCAATGGCGTCCGCATGGTTCCGTGCAGTTGGAGCTGGCAGAGAGATGTTATTCTGTTGGCCAAACCTTGGCTTCAGTGATTCTTCCTTGGTTTTTCCTTGCAGTTGTCTATGGGAGGCTTCCAGAGGTGTCAGAATGTACACGGAGCTCAGGGTTCCCTTTCTTAGTTTCTCTGATGAAGCGTTAGCCTAGCAAAAGGCCAGTTACATCACAAAGTGTTTCAAGTTCAGTGAGGATGCTGGCCATAGGATCACCATGTTCCCCACACTCGCACACTCCAGTATTCCCACCCTACAATCCACAACCTTTAAATCTTCTGCAATGACCCCTGTGCTAGAAAGCTGGAGCGCAGTAAACACGTGCCACAATAGCAAGACAATATAACAGCTATATAGACATAATAGTTATAAATATAGAGCAAGGTATTGATACAGGCAACAAAAAGTGTTATATTCCTCAAGACACATTAGGTTCCTAATAACAAAACTTGTAATAAACCTCAAGCCAGAGGAAGTTCCCAATGCATAAACACTTTAGGGGCGATAAGACACATATTTTAAAGCAACTAATTAAGGCAAATAGGGTCCTTCAGGAAGGATGCATGCATGAGAGTGGATGTGTGACAGGATTGTAGCAGGTGGGCAGTCCGTTCAAGATCTAGTGTACCACACTTTTACTTTTTTCCCCATGGGGGTTACTGAAGGTACTATATTCAATGTGACTGGAGGAGCTTGCACAGGCCATAGTAATAAAACAGAACTCCCCGTATGATGCTCCTATCTTTTGGCCGTTCAAGAGAAGTTACTGTGAACTTTTTGGGCCACCCAGCTTTTATGAGAGAAATAGACATGAGGCCAGCTTCCAGGCCGGGTCACCAAGGTGCCAGTTCAGAGAGCAATTTTGTCCATGTGTCCAAAGTTCCATTGTCACATTCAATGAACGGACTCTCCCGGCTTCCGAGAACTTGGCGCTGGCAGGAAGATGTTATTCTGGCAGCCAAACCTCTGCTTCAGTGATTCTTCCTTGGTTTGCTCCTGAAGTTGTATAGGGGAGGCATCCATAGTTGTTAACATGTACACTGAGCTCCGGGATTCCTCTCTGAGGTCCTCTGTTGAAGCCGCAGCCTAGCAACAGGCCAGTTACATCACAAAGTGGTTGAAGTTCAGTGAGGATCCGGGTCATAGAACAACATCTTCCCAACACACCCCACCTCCAGGATTCTCACCTTATAGTCCACACTATTTGAATCTTCCACAGTGGTCCATGTGCAAATAAACTGGAGCACTGGAAACACAAGCCGCGATAGCAAGAGAAGATAACAGCAACGTAGCGATAACAGGAATTAAGATAGAGCAAGATTTTGACACAGGCAACAAAAATTACAATAAACCGCAAGACACATTCGGTTCCTAACAACAAAAGCTGTAATAATCCTCAAGCCGGAGGAAGTTCCCAATGCAAAAAGACCTTAGAGGCGACAAGACACATGTTTGAAAGCCATCAACATAGGCTAATCTTGTCCTTCAGGTGTGATGCATGCATGAGAGTGGGTCTGTGATAGGACTGCTGCAGACAGGCAGTCCCTTCAAGGTCTAGTACACTGTATTTCACTTTTCTCCCCCTCGGTGTTACGGCAGGGTCTATATATAGTGCTACTGGAGGTGCTTTCACAGCTCATACTAAGAAAACAAAACCCCCCTTTAAGACGCTCCTACCTTCAGGCCGTACAGAAGATAATGCTGTGAACTTTGGACGACACACTGAAGTTATTCCAGGACACATAGCAGCCCACGTTGCAGGTCATGTCCTCCAGGTGCTGGTTTAGCCAGCCATCACTGGTCCATGTGTCAAAAGTGTCAAGGCCACGTGCACTCAATGGCGTCCCCATGGTTCCGTGCAGTTTGAGCTGGCAGAGAGATGTTATTCTGGTGGTCAAACCTCGGCTTCAGTGATTGTTCCTTGGTTTTTACTTGCAGTTGTCTATGGGAGGCTTCCAGAGGTGGCAGAATGTACACGGAGCTCAGGGTTCCCTTTCTTAGTTTCTCTGATGAAGCGTTAGCCTAGCAAAAGGCCAGTTACATCACAAAGTGTTTCAAGTTCAGTGAGGATGCTGGCCATAGGATCACCATGTTCCCCACACTCGCACACTCCAGTATTCCCACCCTACAATCCACAACCTTTAAATCTTCTGCAATGACCCCTGTGCTAGAAAGCTGGAGCGCAGTAAACACGTGCCGCAATAGCAAGACAAGATAACAGCTATACAGACATAATAGTTATAAATATAGAGCAAGGTATTGATACAGGCAACAAAAACTGTAATATTCCTCAAGACACATTAGATTCCTAATAACAAAACTTGTAATAAACCTCAAGCTAGAGGAAGTTCCCAATGCATAAACACTTTAGGGGCGATAAGACACATATTTTAAAGCCACAAACTAAGGCAAATAGGGTCCTTCAGGAAGGATGCATGCATGAGAGTGGATGGGTGACAGGATTGTAGCAGGCAGGCAGTCCGTTCAAGATCTAGTGTACCATACTTTTACTTTTTTCCCCATGGGGGTTACTGAAGGTACTATATTCAATGTGACTGGAGGAGCATGCACATGATATAGTCATAAAACAGAACTCCCTGTATGATGCTCCTATCTTTTGGCCGTTCAAGAGAAGTTCCTGTGAACTTTTGGGCCACCCAGCTTTTATGGGAGAAATAGACATGAGGCCAGCTTCCAGGCCGGGTCACCAAGGTGCCAGTTCAGAAAGCCATTTTGTCCATGTGTCCAAAGTTCCATTGCCACATTCAATGAACGGACTCTCCCGGCTTCTGAGAAGTTGGTGCTGGCAGGAAGATGTTATTCTGGCAGCCAAACCTCTGCTTCAGTGATTCTTCCTTGGTTTGCTCCTGAAGTTGTATAGGGGAGGCATCCATAGTTGTTAACATGTACACTGAGCTCGGGGATTCCTCTCTGAGGTCCTCTGTTGAAGCCGCAGCCTAGCAACAGGCCAGTTACATCACAAAGTGGTTGAAGTTCAGTGAGGATGCAGGTCATAGAACCCCACCTTCCCCACACACCCCACCTCCAGGATTCTCGCCTTATAGTCCACACTATTTGAATCTTCCGCAGTGGTCCATGTGCAAATAAACTGGAGCACTGGAAACACAAGCCGCAATAGCAAGAGAAGATAATAGCAACTTAGCGATAACAGGAATTAAGATAGAGCAAGATTTTGACACAGGCAACGAAAATTACAATAAACCGTAAGACACATTCGGTTCCTAACAACAAAAGCTGTAATAATCCTCAAGGCGGAGGAAGTTCCCAAGGGAAAAAGACCTTAGAGGTGACAAGACCCATGTTTGAAAGACATCAACAAAGGCTAATCTTGTCCTTCAGGTGTAATGCATGCATGAGAGTGGGTCTGTGATAGGACTGCTGCAGACAGGCAGTCCCTTCAAGGTCTAGTACACCATATTTCACTTTTTTCCCGCTCGGTGTTACGGTAGTGTCTATATATAGCGCTACTGGAGGTGCATTCACAGCACATACTAAGAAAACAAAACCCCCTTTAAGATGCTGCTACCTTCTGGCCGTTCAGAAGATAATGCTGTGAACTTTGGACGACACACTGAAGTTATTCCAGGACACATAGCAGCCCACGTTGCAGGTCATGTCCTCCAGGTGCCGGTTGAGCCAGCCATCACTGGTCCATGCGTCAAAAGTGTCAAGGCCACGTGCACTCAATGGCGTCCCCATGGTTCCGTGCAGTTGGAGCTGGCAGAGAGATGTTATTCTGGTGGTCAAACCTCGGCTTCAGTGATTCTTCCTTGGTTTTCCCTTGCAGTTGTCTACGGGAGGCTTCCAGAGGTGGCAGAATGTACACGGAGCTCAGGGTTCCCTTTCTTAGTTTCTCTGATGAAGCGTTAGCCTAGCAAAAGGCCAGTTACATCACAAAGTGTTTCAAGTTCAGTGAGGATGCTGGCCATAGGATCACCATGTTCCCCACACTCGCACACTCCAGTATTCCCACCCTACAATCCACAACCTTTAAATCTTCTGCAATGACCCCTGTGCTAGAAAGCTGGAGCGCAGTAAACACGTGCCGCAATAGCAAGACAAGATAACAGCTATACAGACATAATAGTTATAAATATAGAGCAAGGTATTGATACACGCAACAAAAACTGTAATATTCCTCAAGACACATTAGGTTCCTAATAACAAAACTTGTAATAAACCTCAAGCCAGAGGAAGTTCCCAATGCATAAACACTTTAGGGGCGATAAGACACATATTTTAAAGCCACAAACTAAGGCAAATAGGGTCCTTCAGGAAGGATGCATGCATGAGAGTGGATGGGTGACAGGATTGTAGCAGGCGGGCAGTCCGTTCAAGATCTAGTGTACCATACTTTTACTTTTTTCCCCATGGGGGTTACTGAAGGTACTATATTCAATGTGACTGGAGGAGCATGCACAGGCCATAGTCATAAAACAGAACTCCCCGTATGATGCTCCTATCTTTTGGCCGTTCAAGAGAAGTTCCTGTGAACTTTTTGGGCCACCCAGCTTTTATGAGAGAAATAGACATGAGGCCAGCTTCCAGGCCGGGTCACCAAGGTGCCAGTTCAGAAAGCCATTTTGTCCATGTGTCCAAAGTTCCATTGCCACATTCAATGAACGGACTCTCCCGGCTTCCGAGAAGTTGGTACTGGCAGGAAGATGTTATTCTGGCAGCCAAACCTCTGCTTCAGGGATTCTTCCTTGGTTTGCTCCTGAAGTTGTATAGGGGAGGCATCCATAGTTGTTAACATGTACACTGAGCTCCGGGATTCCTCTCTGAGGTCCTCTGTTGAAGCCGCAGCCTAGCAACAGGCCAGTTACATCACAAAGTGGTTGAAGTTCAGTGAGGATCCGGGTCATAGAACAACATCTTCCCCACACACCCCACCTCCAGGATTCTCGCCTTATAGTCCACACTATTTGAATCTTCCGCCATGGTCCATGGGCAAATAAACTGGAGCACTGGAAACACAAGCCGCGATAGCAAGAGAAGATAACAGCAACGTAGCGATAACAGGAATTAAGATAGAGCAAGATTTTGACACAGGCAACAAAAATTACAATAAACCGCAAGACACATTCGGTTCCTAACAACAAAAGCTGTAATCATCCTCAAGCCGGAGGAAGTTCCCAATGCAAAAAGACCTTAGAGGCGACAAGACACATGTTTGAAAGCCATCAACATAGGCTAATCTTGTCCTTCAGGTGTGATGCATGCATGAGAGTGGGTCTGTGATAGGACTGCTGCAGACAGGCAGTCCCTTCAAGGTCTAGTACACTGTATTTCACTTTTCTCCCCCTCGGTGTTACGGCAGGGTCTATATATAGCGCTACTGGAGGTGCTTTCACAGCTCATACTAAGAAAACAAAACCCCCCTTTAAGACGCTCCTACCTTCAGGCCGTACAGAAGATAATGCTGTGAACTTTGGACGACACACTGAAGTTATTCCAGGACACATAGCAGCCCACGTTGCAGGTCATGTCCTCCAGGTGCCGGTTGAGCCAGCCATCACTGGTCCATGTGTCAAAAGTGTCAAGGCCACGTGCACTCAATGGCGTCCCCATGGTTGCGTGCAGTTGGAGCTCTCAGAGAGATGTTATTCTGGTGGTCAAACCTCGGCTTCAGTGATTCTTCCTTGGTTTTTCCTTGCAGTTGTCTACGGGAGGCTTCCAGAGGTGGCAGAATGTACACGGAGCTCAGGGTTCCCTTTCTTAGTTTCTCTGATGAAGCGTTAGCCTAGCAAAAGGCCAGTTACATCACAAAGTGTTTCAAGTTCAGTGAGGATGCTGGCCATAGGATCACCATGTTCCCCACACTCGCACACTCCAGTATTCCCACCCTACAATCCACAACCTTTAAATCTTCTGCAATGACCCCTGTGCTAGAAAGCTGGAGCGCAGTAAACACGTGCCGCAATAGCAAGACAAGATAACAGCTATACAGACATAATAGTTATAAATATAGAGCAAGGTATTGATACAGGCAACAAAAACTGTAATATTCCTCAAGACACATTAGGTTCCTAATAACAAAACTTGTAATAAACCTCAAGCCAGAGGAAGTTCCCAATGCATAAACACTTTAGGGGCGATAAGACACATATTTTAAAGCCACAAACTAAGGCAAATAGGGTCCTTCAGGAAGGATGCATGCATGAGAGTGGATGTGTGACAGGATTGTAGCAGGCGGGCAGTCCGTTCAAGATCTAGTGTACCATACTTTTACTTTTTTCCCCATGGGGGTTACTGAAGGTACTATATTCAATGTGACTGGAGGAGCATGCACAGGCCATAGTCATAAAACAGAACTCCCCGTATGATGCTCCTATCTTTTGGCCGTTCAAGAGAAGTTCCTGTGAACTTTTTGGGCCACCCAGCTTTTATGACAGAAATAGACATGAGGCCAGCTTCCAGGCCGGGTCACCAAGGTGCCAGTTCAGAAAGCCATTTTGTCCATGTGTCCAAAGTTCCATTGCCACATTCAATGAACGGACTCTCCCGGCTTCCGAGAACTTGGTGCTGGCAGGAAGATGTTATTCTGGCAGCCAAACCTCTGCTTCAGTGATTCTTCCTTGGTTTGCTCCTGAAGTTGTATAGGGGAGGCATCCATAGTTGTTAACATGTACACTGAGCTCCGGGATTCCTCTCTGAGGTCCTCTGTTGAAGCCGCAGCCTAGCAACAGGCCAGTTACATCACAAAGTGGTTGAAGTTCAGTGAGGATCCGGGTCATAGAACAACATCTTCCCCACACACCCCACCTCCAGGATTCTCGCCTTATAGTCCACACTATTTGAATCTTCCACAGTGGTCCATGTGCAAATAAACTGGAGCACTGGAAACACAAGCCGCAATAGCAAGAGAAGATAATAGCAACTTAGCGATTACAGGAATTAAGATAGAGCAAGATTTTGACACAGGCAACGAAAATTACAATAAACCATAAGACACATTCGGTTCCTAACAACAAAAGCTGTAATAATCCTCAAGGCGGAGGAAGTTCCCAAGGCAAAAAGACCTTAGAGGTGACAACACACATGTTTGAAAGACATCAACAAAGGCTAATCTTGTCCTTCAGGTGTGATGCATGCATGAGAGTGGGTCTGTGATAGGACTGCTGTAGACAGGCAGTCCCTTCAAGGTGTAGTACACCATATTTCACTTTTTTTCCCCTCGGTGTTACAGTAGTGTCTATATATAGCGCTACTGGAGGTGCATTCACAGCTCATACTAAGAAAACAAAACCCCCCTTTAAGACGCTGCTACCTTCTGGCCGTTCAGAAGATAATGCTGTGACCTTTGGACGACACACTGAAGTTATTCCAGGACACATAGCAGCCCACGTTGCAGGTCATGTCCTCCAGGTGCCGGTTGAGCCAACCATCACTGGTCCATGCGTCAAAAGTGTCAAGGCCACATGCACTCAATGGCGTCCGCATGGTTCCGTGCAGTTGGAGCTGGCAGAGAGATGTTATTCTGTTGGCCAAACCTTGGCTTCAGTGATTCTTCCTTGGTTTTTCCTTGCAGTTGTCTATGGGAGGCTTCCAGAGGTGTCAGAATGTACACGGAGCTCAGGGTTCCCTTTCTTAGTTTCTCTGATGAAGCGTTAGCCTAGCAAAAGGCCAGTTACATCACAAAGTGTTTCAAGTTCAGTGAGGATGCTGGCCATAGGATCACCATGTTCCCCACACTCGCACACTCCAGTATTCCCACCCTACAATCCACAACCTTTAAATCTTCTGCAATGACCCCTGTGCTAGAAAGCTGGAGCGCAGTAAACACGTGCCACAATAGCAAGGCAATATAACAGCTATATAGACATAATAGTTATAAATATAGAGCAAGGTATTGATACAGGCAACAAAAAGTGTTATATTCCTCAAGACACATTAGGTTCCTAATAACAAAACTTGTAATAAACCTCAAGCCAGAGGAAGTTCCCAATGCATAAACACTTTAGGGGCGATAAGACACATATTTTAAAGCAACTAATTAAGGCAAATAGGGTCCTTCAGGAAGGATGCATGCATGAGAGTGGATGTGTGACAGGATTGTAGCAGGTGGGCAGTCCGTTCAAGATCTAGTGTACCACACTTTTACTTTTTTCCCCATGGGGGTTACTGAAGGTACTATATTCAATGTGACTGGAGGAGCTTGCACAGGCCATAGTAATAAAACAGAACTCCCCGTATGATGCTCCTATCTTTTGGCCGTTCAAGAGAAGTTACTGTGAACTTTTTGGGCCACCCAGCTTTTATGAGAGAAATAGACATGAGGCCAGCTTCCAGGCCGGGTCACCAAGGTGCCAGTTCAGAGAGCAATTTTGTCCATGTGTCCAAAGTTCCATTGTCACATTCAATGAACGGACTCTCCCGGCTTCCGAGAACTTGGCGCTGGCAGGAAGATGTTATTCTGGCAGCCAAACCTCTGCTTCAGTGATTCTTCCTTGGTTTGCTCCTGAAGTTGTATAGGGGAGGCATCCATAGTTGTTAACATGTACACTGAGCTCCGGGATTCCTCTCTGAGGTCCTCTGTTGAAGCCGCAGCCTAGCAACAGGCCAGTTACATCACAAAGTGGTTGAAGTTCAGTGAGGATCCGGGTCATAGAACAACATCTTCCCAACACACCCCACCTCCAGGATTCTCACCTTATAGTCCACACTATTTGAATCTTCCACAGTGGTCCATGTGCAAATAAACTGGAGCACTGGAAACACAAGCCGCGATAGCAAGAGAAGATAACAGCAACGTAGCGATAACAGGAATTAAGATAGAGCAAGATTTTGACACAGGCAACAAAAATTACAATAAACCGCAAGACACATTCGGTTCCTAACAACAAAAGCTGTAATAATCCTCAAGCCGGAGGAAGTTCCCAATGCAAAAAGACCTTAGAGGCGACAAGACACATGTTTGAAAGCCATCAACATAGGCTAATCTTGTCCTTCAGGTGTGATGCATGCATGAGAGTGGGTCTGTGATAGGACTGCTGCAGACAGGCAGTCCCTTCAAGGTCTAGTACACTGTATTTCACTTTTCTCCCCCTCGGTGTTACGGCAGGGTCTATATATAGTGCTACTGGAGGTGCTTTCACAGCTCATACTAAGAAAACAAAATCCCCCTTTAAGACGCTCCTACCTTCAGGCCGTACAGAAGATAATGCTGTGAACTTTGGACGACACACTGAAGTTATTCCAGGACACATAGCAGCCCACGTTGCAGGTCATGTCCTCCAGGTGCTGGTTGAGCCAGCCATCACTGGTCCATGTGTCAAAAGTGTCAAGGCCACGTGCACTCAATGGCGTCCCCATGGTTCCGTGCAGTTTGAGCTGGCAGAGAGATGTTATTCTGGTGGTCAAACCTCGGCTTCAGTGATTGTTCCTTGGTTTTTACTTGCAGTTGTCTATGGGAGGCTTCCAGAGGTGGCAGAATGTACACGGAGCTCAGGGTTCCCTTTCTTAGTTTCTCTGATGAAGCGTTAGCCTAGCAAAAGGCCAGTTACATCACAAAGTGTTTCAAGTTCAGTGAGGATGCTGGCCATAGGATCACCATGTTCCCCACACTCGCACACTCCAGTATTCCCACCCTACAATCCACAACCTTTAAATCTTCTGCAATGACCCCTGTGCTAGAAAGCTGGAGCGCAGTAAACACGTGCCGCAATAGCAAGACAAGATAACAGCTATACAGACATAATAGTTATAAATATAGAGCAAGGTATTGATACAGGCAACAAAAACTGTAATATTCCTCAAGACACATTAGATTCCTAATAACAAAACTTGTAATAAACCTCAAGCTAGAGGAAGTTCCCAATGCATAAACACTTTAGGGGCGATAAGACACATATTTTAAAGCCACAAACTAAGGCAAATAGGGTCCTTCAGGAAGGATGCATGCATGAGAGTGGATGGGTGACAGGATTGTAGCAGGCAGGCAGTCCGTTCAAGATCTAGTGTACCATACTTTTACTTTTTTCCCCATGGGGGTTACTGAAGGTACTATATTCAATGTGACTGGAGGAGCATGCACATGATATAGTCATAAAACAGAACTCCCTGTATGATGCTCCTATCTTTTGGCCGTTCAAGAGAAGTTCCTGTGAACTTTTGGGCCACCCAGCTTTTATGGGAGAAATAGACATGAGGCCAGCTTCCAGGCCGGGTCACCAAGGTGCCAGTTCAGAAAGCCATTTTGTCCATGTGTCCAAAGTTCCATTGCCACATTCAATGAACGGACTCTCCCGGCTTCTGAGAAGTTGGTGCTGGCAGGAAGATGTTATTCTGGCAGCCAAACCTCTGCTTCAGTGATTCTTCCTTGGTTTGCTCCTGAAGTTGTATAGGGGAGGCATCCATAGTTGTTAACATGTACACTGAGCTCCGGGATTCCTCTCTGAGGTCCTCTGTTGAAGCCGCAGCCTAGCAACAGGCCAGTTACATCACAAAGTGGTTGAAGTTCAGTGAGGATGCGGGTCATAGAACCCCACCTTCCGCACACACCCCACCTCCAGGATTCTCGCCTTATAGTCCACACTATTTGAATCTTCCGCAGTGGTCCATGTGCAAATAAACTGGAGCACTGGAAACACAAGCCGCGATAGCAAGAGAAGATAATAGCAACTTAGCGATAACAGGAATTAAGATAGAGCAAGATTTTGACACAGGCAACGAAAATTACAATAAACCGTAAGACACATTCGGTTCCTAACAACAAAAGCTGTAATAATCCTCAAGGCGGAGGAAGTTCCCAAGGGAAAAAGACCTTAGAGGTGACAAGACACATGTTTGAAAGACATCAACAAAGGCTAATCTTGTCCTTCAGGTGTGATGCATGCATGAGAGTGGGTCTGTGATAGGACTGCTGCAGACAGGCAGTCCCTTCAAGGTCTAGTACACCATATTTCACTTTTTTCCCGCTCGGTGTTACGGTAGTGTCTATATATAGCGCTACTGGAGGTGCATTCACAGCACATACTAAGAAAACAAAACCCCCTTTAAGATGCTGCTACCTTCTGGCCGTTCAGAAGATAATGCTGTGAACTTTGGACGACACACTGAAGTTATTCCAGGACACATAGCAGCCCACGTTGCAGGTCATGTCCTCCAGGTGCCGGTTGAGCCAGCCATCACTGGTCCATGCGTCAAAAGTGTCAAGGCCACGTGCACTCAATGGCGTCCCCATGGTTCCGTGCAGTTGGAGCTGGCAGAGAGATGTTATTCTGGTGGTCAAACCTCGGCTTCAGTGATTCTTCCTTGGTTTTCCCTTGCAGTTGTCTACGGGAGGCTTCCAGAGGTGGCAGAATGTACACGGAGCTCAGGGTTCCCTTTCTTAGTTTCTCTGATGAAGCGTTAGCCTAGCAAAAGGCCAGTTACATCACAAAGTGTTTCAAGTTCAGTGAGGATGCTGGCCATAGGATCACCATGTTCCCCACACTCGCACACTCCAGTATTCCCACCCTACAATCCACAACCTTTAAATCTTCTGCAATGACCCCTGTGCTAGAAAGCTGGAGCGCAGTAAACACGTGCCGCAATAGCAAGACAAGATAACAGCTATACAGACATAATAGTTATAAATATAGAGCAAGGTATTGATACAGGCAACAAAAACTGTAATATTCCTCAAGACACATTAGGTTCCTAATAACAAAACTTGTAATAAACCTCAAGCCAGAGGAAGTTCCCAATGCATAAACACTTTAGGGGCGATAAGACACATATTTTAAAGCCACAAACTAAGGCAAATAGGGTCCTTCAGGAAGGATGCATGCATGAGAGTGGATGTGTGACAGGATTGTAGCAGGCGGGCAGTCCGTTCAAGATCTAGTGTACCATACTTTTACTTTTTTCCCCATGGGGGTTACTGAAGGTACTATATTCAATGTGACTGGAGGAGCATGCACAGGCCATAGTCATAAAACAGAACTCCCCGTATGATGCTCCTATCTTTTGGCCGTTCAAGAGAAGTTCCTGTGAACTTTTGGGCCACCCAGCTTTTATGGGAGAAATAGACATGAGGCCAGCTTCCAGGCCGGGTCACCAAGGTGCCAGTTCAGAAAGCCATTTTGTCCATGTGTCCAAAGTTCCATTGTCACATTCAATGAACGGACTCTCCCGGCTTCCGAGAACTTGGCGCTGGCAGGAAGATGTTATTCTGGCAGCCAAACCTCTGCTTCAGTGATTCTTCCTTGGTTTGCTCCTGAAGTTGTATAGGGGAGGCATCCGTAGTTGTTAACATGTACACTGAGCTCCGGGATTCCTCTCTGAGGTCCTCTGTTGAAGCCGCAGCCTAGCAACAGGCCAGTTACATCACAAAGTGGTTGAAGTTCAGTGAGGATCCGGGTCATAGAACAACATCTTCCCAACACACCCCACCTCCAGGATTCTCACCTTATAGTCCACACTATTTGAATCTTCCACAGTGGTCCATGTGCAAATAAACTGGAGCACTGGAAACACAAGCCGCGATAGGAAGAGAAGATAACAGCAACGTAGCGATAACAGGAATTAAGATAGAGCAAGATTTTGACACAGGCAACAAAAATTACAATAAACCGCAAGACACATTCGGTTCCTAACAACAAAAGCTGTAATAATCCTCAAGCCGGAGGAAGTTCCCAATGCAAAAAGACCTTAGAGGCGACAAGATACATGTTTGAAAGCCATCAACAAAGGCTAATCTTGTCCTTCAGGTGTGATGCATGCATGAGAGTGGGTCTGTGATAGGACTGCTGCAGACAGGCAGTCCCTTCAAGGTCTAGTACACTGTATTTCACTTTTCTCCCCCTCGGTGTTACGGCAGGGTCTATATATAGCGCTACTGGAGGTGCATTCACAGCTCATACTAAGAAAACAAAACCCCCCTTTAAGACGCTCCTACCTTCAGGCCGTACAGAAGATAATGCTGTGAACTTTGGACGACACACTGAAGTTATTCCAGGACACATAGCAGCCCACGTTGCAGGTCATGTCCTCCAGGTGCCGGATGAGCCAGCCATCACTGGTCCATGCGTCAAAAGTGTCAAGGCCACGTGCACTCAATGGCGTCCCCATGGTTCCGTGCAGTTGGAGCTGGCAGAGAGATGTTATTCTGGTGGTCAAACCTCGGCTTCAGTGATTCTTCCTTGGTTTTTCCTTGCAGTTGTCTATGGGAGGCTTCCAGAGGTGGCAGAATGTACACGGAGCTCAGGGTTCCCTTTCTTAGTTTCTCTGATGAAGCGTTAGTCTAGCAAAAGGCCAGTTACATCACAAAGTGTTTCAAGTTCAGTGAGGATGCTGGCCATAGGATCACCATGTTCCCCACACTCGCACACTCCAGTATTCCCACCCTACAATCCACAACCTTTAAATCTTCTGCAATGACCCCTGTGCTAGAAAGCTGGAGCGCAGTAAACACGTGCCGCAATAGCAAGACAAGATAACAGCTATACAGACATAATAGTTATAAATATAGAGCAAGGTATTGATACACGCAACAAAAACTGTAATATTCCTCAAGACACATTAGGTTCCTAATAACAAAACTTGTAATAAACCTCAAGCCAGAGGAAGTTCCCAATGCATAAACACTTTAGGGGCGATAAGACACATATTTTAAAGCCACAAACTAAGGCAAATAGGGTCCTTCAGGAAGGATGCATGCATAAGAGTGGATGTGGGACAGGATTGTAGCAGGCGGGCAGTCCGTTCAAGATCTACTGTACCATACTTTTACTTTTTTCCCCATGGGGGTTACTGAAGGTACTATATTCAATGTGACTGGAGGAGCTTGCACAGGCCATAGTCATAAAACAGAACTCCCTGTATGATGCTCATATCTTCTGGCCATTCAAGAGAAGTTACTGTGAACTTTTTGGGCCACCCAGCTTTTATGAGAGAAATAGACATGAGGCCAGCTTCCAGGCCGGGTCACCAAGGTGCCAGTTCAGAAAGCCATTTTGTCCATGTGTCCAAAGTTCCATTGCCACATTCAATGAACGGACTCTCCCGTCTTCCGAGAACTTGGTGCTGGCAGGAAGATGTTATTCTGGCAGCCAAACCTCTGCTTCAGTGATTCTTCCTTGGTTTGCTCCTGAAGTTGTATAGGGGAGGCATCCATAGTTGTTAACATGTACACTGAGCTCGGGGATTCCTCTCTGAGGTCCTCTGTTGAAGCCGCAGCCTAGCAACAGGCCAGTTACATCACAAAGTGGTTGAAGTTCAGTGAGGATGCAGGTCATAGATCCCCACCTTCCCCACACACCCCACCTCCAGGATTCTCGCCTTATAGTCCACACTATTTGAATCTTCCACAGTGGTCCATGTGCAAATAAACTGGAGCACTGGAAACACAAGCCGCAATAGCAAGAGAAGATAATAGCAACTTAGCGATTACAGGAATTAAGATAGAGCAAGATTTTGACACAGGCAACGAAAATTACAATAAACCATAAGACACATTCGGTTCCTAACAACAAAAGCTGTAATAATCCTCAAGGCGGAGGAAGTTCCCAAGGCAAAAAGACCTTAGAGGTGACAACACACATGTTTGAAAGACATCAACAAAGGCTAATCTTGTCCTTCAGGTGTGATGCATGCATGAGAGTGGGTCTGTGATAGGACTGCTGTAGACAGGCAGTCCCTTCAAGGTGTAGTACACCATATTTCACTTTTTTTCCCCTCGGTGTTACAGTAGTGTCTATATATAGCGCTACTGGAGGTGCATTCACAGCTCATACTAAGAAAACAAAACCCCCCTTTAAGACGCTGCTACCTTCTGGCCGTTCAGAAGATAATGCTGTGACCTTTGGACGACACACTGAAGTTATTCCAGGACACATAGCAGCCCACGTTGCAGGTCATGTCCTCCAGGTGCCGGTTGAGCCAACCATCACTGGTCCATGCGTCAAAAGTGTCAAGGCCACATGCACTCAATGGCGTCCGCATGGTTCCGTGCAGTTGGAGCTGGCAGAGAGATGTTATTCTGTTGGCCAAACCTTGGCTTCAGTGATTCTTCCTTGGTTTTTCCTTGCAGTTGTCTATGGGAGGCTTCCAGAGGTGTCAGAATGTACACGGAGCTCAGGGTTCCCTTTCTTAGTTTCTCTGATGAAGCGTTAGCCTAGCAAAAGGCCAGTTACATCACAAAGTGTTTCAAGTTCAGTGAGGATGCTGGCCATAGGATCACCATGTTCCCCACACTCGCACACTCCAGTATTCCCACCCTACAATCCACAACCTTTAAATCTTCTGCAATGACCCCTGTGCTAGAAAGCTGGAGCGCAGTAAACACGTGCCACAATAGCAAGACAATATAACAGCTATATAGACATAATAGTTATAAATATAGAGCAAGGTATTGATACAGGCAACAAAAAGTGTTATATTCCTCAAGACACATTAGGTTCCTAATAACAAAACTTGTAATAAACCTCAAGCCAGAGGAAGTTCCCAATGCATAAACACTTTAGGGGCGATAAGACACATATTTTAAAGCAACTAATTAAGGCAAATAGGGTCCTTCAGGAAGGATGCATGCATGAGAGTGGATGTGTGACAGGATTGTAGCAGGTGGGCAGTCCGTTCAAGATCTAGTGTACCACACTTTTACTTTTTTCCCCATGGGGGTTACTGAAGGTACTATATTCAATGTGACTGGAGGAGCTTGCACAGGCCATAGTAATAAAACAGAACTCCCCGTATGATGCTCCTATCTTTTGGCCGTTCAAGAGAAGTTACTGTGAACTTTTTGGGCCACCCAGCTTTTATGAGAGAAATAGACATGAGGCCAGCTTCCAGGCCGGGTCACCAAGGTGCCAGTTCAGAGAGCAATTTTGTCCATGTGTCCAAAGTTCCATTGTCACATTCAATGAACGGACTCTCCCGGCTTCCGAGAACTTGGCGCTGGCAGGAAGATGTTATTCTGGCAGCCAAACCTCTGCTTCAGTGATTCTTCCTTGGTTTGCTCCTGAAGTTGTATAGGGGAGGCATCCATAGTTGTTAACATGTACACTGAGCTCCGGGATTCCTCTCTGAGGTCCTCTGTTGAAGCCGCAGCCTAGCAACAGGCCAGTTACATCACAAAGTGGTTGAAGTTCAGTGAGGATCCGGGTCATAGAACAACATCTTCCCAACACACCCCACCTCCAGGATTCTCACCTTATAGTCCACACTATTTGAATCTTCCACAGTGGTCCATGTGCAAATAAACTGGAGCACTGGAAACACAAGCCGCGATAGCAAGAGAAGATAACAGCAACGTAGCGATAACAGGAATTAAGATAGAGCAAGATTTTGACACAGGCAACAAAAATTACAATAAACCGCAAGACACATTCGGTTCCTAACAACAAAAGCTGTAATAATCCTCAAGCCGGAGGAAGTTCCCAATGCAAAAAGACCTTAGAGGCGACAAGACACATGTTTGAAAGCCATCAACATAGGCTAATCTTGTCCTTCAGGTGTGATGCATGCATGAGAGTGGGTCTGTGATAGGACTGCTGCAGACAGGCAGTCCCTTCAAGGTCTAGTACACTGTATTTCACTTTTCTCCCCCTCGGTGTTACGGCAGGGTCTATATATAGTGCTACTGGAGGTGCTTTCACAGCTCATACTAAGAAAACAAAACCCCCCTTTAAGACGCTCCTACCTTCAGGCCGTACAGAAGATAATGCTGTGAACTTTGGACGACACACTGAAGTTATTCCAGGACACATAGCAGCCCACGTTGCAGGTCATGTCCTCCAGGTGCTGGTTGAGCCAGCCATCACTGGTCCATGTGTCAAAAGTGTCAAGGCCACGTGCACTCAATGGCGTCCCCATGGTTCCGTGCAGTTTGAGCTGGCAGAGAGATGTTATTCTGGTGGTCAAACCTCGGCTTCAGTGATTGTTCCTTGGTTTTTACTTGCAGTTGTCTATGGGAGGCTTCCAGAGGTGGCAGAATGTACACGGAGCTCAGGGTTCCCTTTCTTAGTTTCTCTGATGAAGCGTTAGCCTAGCAAAAGGCCAGTTACATCACAAAGTGTTTCAAGTTTAGTGAGGATGCTGGCCATAGGATCACCATGTTCCCCACACTCGCACACTCCAGTATTCCCACCCTACAATCCACAACCTTTAAATCTTCTGCAATGACCCCTGTGCTAGAAAGCTGGAGCGCAGTAAACACGTGCCGCAATAGCAAGACAAGATAACAGCTATACAGACATAATAGTTATAAATATAGAGCAAGGTATTGATACAGGCAACAAAAACTGTAATATTCCTCAAGACACATTAGATTCCTAATAACAAAACTTGTAATAAACCTCAAGCTAGAGGAAGTTCCCAATGCATAAACACTTTAGGGGCGATAAGACACATATTTTAAAGCCACAAACTAAGGCAAATAGGGTCCTTCAGGAAGGATGCATGCATGAGAGTGGATGGGTGACAGGATTGTAGCAGGCAGGCAGTCCGTTCAAGATCTAGTGTACCATACTTTTACTTTTTTCCCCATGGGGGTTACTGAAGGTACTATATTCAATGTGACTGGAGGAGCATGCACATGATATAGTCATAAAACAGAACTCCCTGTATGATGCTCCTATCTTTTGGCCGTTCAAGAGAAGTTCCTGTGAACTTTTGGGCCACCCAGCTTTTATGGGAGAAATAGACATGAGGCCAGCTTCCAGGCCGGGTCACCAAGGTGCCAGTTCAGAAAGCCATTTTGTCCATGTGTCCAAAGTTCCATTGCCACATTCAATGAACGGACTCTCCCGGCTTCTGAGAAGTTGGTGCTGGCAGGAAGATGTTATTCTGGCAGCCAAACCTCTGCTTCAGTGATTCTTCCTTGGTTTGCTCCTGAAGTTGTATAGGGGAGGCATCCATAGTTGTTAACATGTACACTGAGCTCGGGGATTCCTCTCTGAGGTCCTCTGTTGAAGCCGCAGCCTAGCAACAGGCCAGTTACATCACAAAGTGGTTGAAGTTCAGTGAGGATGCAGGTCATAGAACCCCACCTTCCCCACACACCCCACCTCCAGGATTCTCGCCTTATAGTCCACACTATTTGAATCTTCCGCAGTGGTCCATGTGCAAATAAACTGGAGCACTGGAAACACAAGCCGCAATAGCAAGAGAAGATAATAGCAACTTAGCGATAACAGGAATTAAGATAGAGCAAGATTTTGACACAGGCAACGAAAATTACAATAAACCGTAAGACACATTCGGTTCCTAACAACAAAAGCTGTAATAATCCTCAAGGCGGAGGAAGTTCCCAAGGGAAAAAGACCTTAGAGGTGACAAGACCCATGTTTGAAAGACATCAACAAAGGCTAATCTTGTCCTTCAGGTGTAATGCATGCATGAGAGTGGGTCTGTGATAGGACTGCTGCAGACAGGCAGTCCCTTCAAGGTCTAGTACACCATATTTCACTTTTTTCCCGCTCGGTGTTACGGTAGTGTCTATATATAGCGCTACTGGAGGTGCATTCACAGCACATACTAAGAAAACAAAACCCCCTTTAAGATGCTGCTACCTTCTGGCCGTTCAGAAGATAATGCTGTGAACTTTGGACGACACACTGAAGTTATTCCAGGACACATAGCAGCCCACGTTGCAGGTCATGTCCTCCAGGTGCCGGTTGAGCCAGCCATCACTGGTCCATGCGTCAAAAGTGTCAAGGCCACGTGCACTCAATGGCGTCCCCATGGTTCCGTGCAGTTGGAGCTGGCAGAGAGATGTTATTCTGGTGGTCAAACCTCGGCTTCAGTGATTCTTCCTTGGTTTTCCCTTGCAGTTGTCTACGGGAGGCTTCCAGAGGTGGCAGAATGTACACGGAGCTCAGGGTTCCCTTTCTTAGTTTCTCTGATGAAGCGTTAGCCTAGCAAAAGGCCAGTTACATCACAAAGTGTTTCAAGTTCAGTGAGGATGCTGGCCATAGGATCACCATGTTCCCCACACTCGCACACTCCAGTATTCCCACCCTACAATCCACAACCTTTAAATCTTCTGCAATGACCCCTGTGCTAGAAAGCTGGAGCGCAGTAAACACGTGCCGCAATAGCAAGACAAGATAACAGCTATACAGACATAATAGTTATAAATATAGAGCAAGGTATTGATACAGGCAACAAAAACTGTAATATTCCTCAAGACACATTAGGTTCCTAATAACAAAACTTGTAATAAACCTCAAGCCAGAGGAAGTTCCCAATGCATAAACACTTTAGGGGCGATAAGACACATATTTTAAAGCCACAAACTAAGGCAAATAGGGTCCTTCAGGAAGGATGCATGCATGAGAGTGGATGGGTGACAGGATTGTAGCAGGCGGGCAGTCCGTTCAAGATCTAGTGTACCATACTTTTACTTTTTTCCCCATGGGGGTTACTGAAGGTACTATATTCAATGTGACTGGAGGAGCATGCACAGGCCATAGTCATAAAACAGAACTCCCCGTATGATGCTCCTATCTTTTGGCCGTTCAAGAGAAGTTCCTGTGAACTTTTTGGGCCACCCAGCTTTTATGAGAGAAATAGACATGAGGCCAGCTTCCAGGCCGGGTCATCAAGGTGCCAGTTCAGAAAGCCATTTTGTCCATGTGTCCAAAGTTCCATTGCCACATTCAATGAACGGACTCTCCCGGCTTCCGAGAAGTTGGTACTGGCAGGAAGATGTTATTCTGGCAGCCAAACCTCTGCTTCAGGGATTCTTCCTTGGTTTGCTCCTGAAGTTGTATAGGGGAGGCATCCATAGTTGTTAACATGTACACTGAGCTCCGGGATTCCTCTCTGAGGTCCTCTGTTTAAGCCGCAGCCTAGCAACAGGCCAGTTACATCACAAAGTGGTTGAAGTTCAGTGAGGATCCGGGTCATAGAACAACATCTTCCCCACACACCCCACCTCCAGGATTCTCGCCTTATAGTCCACACTATTTGAATCTTCCGCCATGGTCCATGGGCAAATAAACTGGAGCACTGGAAACAAAAGCCGCGATAGCAAGAGAAGATAACAGCAACGTAGCGATAACAGGAATTAAGATAGAGCAAGATTTTGACACAGGCAACAAAAATTACAATAAACCGCAAGACACATTCGGTTCCTAACAACAAAAGCTGTAATCATCCTCAAGCCGGAGGAAGTTCCCAATGCAAAAAGACCTTAGAGGCGACAAGACACATGTTTGAAAGCCATCAACATAGGCTAATCTTGTCCTTCAGGTGTGATGCATGCATGAGAGTGGGTCTGTGATAGGACTGCTGCAGACAGGCAGTCCCTTCAAGGTCTAGTACACTGTATTTCACTTTTCTCCCCCTCGGTGTTACGGCAGGGTCTATATATAGCGCTACTGGAGGTGCTTTCACAGCTCATACTAAGAAAACAAAACCCCCCTTTAAGACGCTCCTACCTTCAGGCCGTACAGAAGATAATGCTGTGAACTTTGGACGACACACTGAAGTTATTCCAGGACACATAGCAGCCCACGTTGCAGGTCATGTCCTCCAGGTGCCGGTTGAGCCAGCCATCACTGGTCCATGTGTCAAAAGTGTCAAGGCCACGTGCACTCAATGGCGTCCCCATGGTTGCGTGCAGTTGGAGCTCTCAGAGAGATGTTATTCTGGTGGTCAAACCTCGGCTTCAGTGATTCTTCCTTGGTTTTTCCTTGCAGTTGTCTACGGGAGGCTTCCAGAGGTGGCAGAATGTACACGGAGCTCAGGGTTCCCTTTCTTAGTTTCTCTGATGAAGCGTTAGCCTAGCAAAAGGCCAGTTACATCACAAAGTGTTTCAAGTTCAGTGAGGATGCTGGCCATAGGATCACCATGTTCCCCACACTCGCACACTCCAGTATTCCCACCCTACAATCCACAACCTTTAAATCTTCTGCAATGACCCCTGTGCTAGAAAGCTGGAGCGCAGTAAACACGTGCCGCAATAGCAAGACAAGATAACAGCTATACAGACATAATAGTTATAAATATAGAGCAAGGTATTGATACAGGCAACAAAAACTGTAATATTCCTCAAGACACATTAGGTTCCTAATAACAAAACTTGTAATAAACCTCAAGCCAGAGGAAGTTCCCAATGCATAAACACTTTAGGGGCGATAAGACACATATTTTAAAGCCACAAACTAAGGCAAATAGGGTCCTTCAGGAAGGATGCATGCATGAGAGTGGATGTGTGACAGGATTGTAGCAGGCGGGCAGTCCGTTCAAGATCTAGTGTACCATACTTTTACTTTTTTCCCCATGGGGGTTACTGAAGGTACTATATTCAATGTGACTGGAGGAGCATGCACAGGCCATAGTCATAAAACAGAACTCCCCGTATGATGCTCCTATCTTTTGGCCGTTCAAGAGAAGTTCCTGTGAACTTTTTGGGCCACCCAGCTTTTATGACAGAAATAGACATGAGGCCAGCTTCCAGGCCGGGTCACCAAGGTGCCAGTTCAGAAAGCCATTTTGTCCATGTGTCCAAAGTTCCATTGCCACATTCAATGAACGGACTCTCCCGGCTTCCGAGAACTTGGTGCTGGCAGGAAGATGTTATTCTGGCAGCCAAACCTCTGCTTCAGTGATTCTTCCTTGGTTTGCTCCTGAAGTTGTATAGGGGAGGCATCCATAGTTGTTAACATGTACACTGAGCTCCGGGATTCCTCTCTGAGGTCCTCTGTTGAAGCCGCAGCCTAGCAACAGGCCAGTTACATCACAAAGTGGTTGAAGTTCAGTGAGGATCCGGGTCATAGAACAACATCTTCCCCACACACCCCACCTCCAGGATTCTCGCCTTATAGTCCACACTATTTGAATCTTCCACAGTGGTCCATGTGCAAATAAACTGGAGCACTGGAAACACAAGCCGCAATAGCAAGAGAAGATAATAGCAACTTAGCGATTACAGGAATTAAGATAGAGCAAGATTTTGACACAGGCAACGAAAATTACAATAAACCATAAGACACATTCGGTTCCTAACAACAAAAGCTGTAATAATCCTCAAGGCGGAGGAAGTTCCCAAGGCAAAAAGACCTTAGAGGTGACAACACACATGTTTGAAAGACATCAACAAAGGCTAATCTTGTCCTTCAGGTGTGATGCATGCATGAGAGTGGGTCTGTGATAGGACTGCTGTAGACAGGCAGTCCCTTCAAGGTGTAGTACACCATATTTCACTTTTTTTCCCCTCGGTGTTACAGTAGTGTCTATATATAGCGCTACTGGAGGTGCATTCACAGCTCATACTAAGAAAACAAAACCCCCCTTTAAGACGCTGCTACCTTCTGGCCGTTCAGAAGATAATGCTGTGACCTTTGGACGACACACTGAAGTTATTCCAGGACACATAGCAGCCCACGTTGCAGGTCATGTCCTCCAGGTGCCGGTTGAGCCAACCATCACTGGTCCATGCGTCAAAAGTGTCAAGGCCACATGCACTCAATGGCGTCCGCATGGTTCCGTGCAGTTGGAGCTGGCAGAGAGATGTTATTCTGTTGGCCAAACCTTGGCTTCAGTGATTCTTCCTTGGTTTTTCCTTGCAGTTGTCTATGGGAGGCTTCCAGAGGTGTCAGAATGTACACGGAGCTCAGGGTTCCCTTTCTTAGTTTCTCTGATGAAGCGTTAGCCTAGCA
Source organism: Manis pentadactyla (assembly GCF_030020395.1). Taxonomy (NCBI): domain Eukaryota; kingdom Metazoa; phylum Chordata; class Mammalia; order Pholidota; family Manidae; genus Manis; species Manis pentadactyla. The sequence continues at coordinate 148,531,941 of NC_080023.1, forward strand.
AAAGGCCAGTTACATCACAAAGTGTTTCAAGTTCAGTGAGGATGCTGGCCATAGGATCACCATGTTCCCCACACTCGCACACTCCAGTATTCCCACCCTACAATCCACAACCTTTAAATCTTCTGCAATGACCCCTGTGCTAGAAAGCTGGAGCGCAGTAAACACGTGCCACAATAGCAAGACAATATAACAGCTATATAGACATAATAGTTATAAATATAGAGCAAGGTATTGATACAGGCAACAAAAAGTGTTATATTCCTCAAGACACATTAGGTTCCTAATAACAAAACTTGTAATAAACCTCAAGCCAGAGGAAGTTCCCAATGCATAAACACTTTAGGGGCGATAAGACACATATTTTAAAGCAACTAATTAAGGCAAATAGGGTCCTTCAGGAAGGATGCATGCATGAGAGTGGATGTGTGACAGGATTGTAGCAGGTGGGCAGTCCGTTCAAGATCTAGTGTACCACACTTTTACTTTTTTCCCCATGGGGGTTACTGAAGGTACTATATTCAATGTGACTGGAGGAGCTTGCACAGGCCATAGTAATAAAACAGAACTCCCCGTATGATGCTCCTATCTTTTGGCCGTTCAAGAGAAGTTACTGTGAACTTTTTGGGCCACCCAGCTTTTATGAGAGAAATAGACATGAGGCCAGCTTCCAGGCCGGGTCACCAAGGTGCCAGTTCAGAGAGCAATTTTGTCCATGTGTCCAAAGTTCCATTGTCACATTCAATGAACGGACTCTCCCGGCTTCCGAGAACTTGGCGCTGGCAGGAAGATGTTATTCTGGCAGCCAAACCTCTGCTTCAGTGATTCTTCCTTGGTTTGCTCCTGAAGTTGTATAGGGGAGGCATCCATAGTTGTTAACATGTACACTGAGCTCCGGGATTCCTCTCTGAGGTCCTCTGTTGAAGCCGCAGCCTAGCAACAGGCCAGTTACATCACAAAGTGGTTGAAGTTCAGTGAGGATCCGGGTCATAGAACAACATCTTCCCCACACACCCCACCTCCAGGATTCTCACCTTATAGTCCACACTATTTGAATCTTCCACAGTGGTCCATGTGCAAATAAACTGGAGCACTGGAAACACAAGCCGCGATAGCAAGAGAAGATAACAGCAACGTAGCGATAACAGGAATTAAGATAGAGCAAGATTTTGACACAGGCAACAAAAATTACAATAAACCGCAAGACACATTCGGTTCCTAACAACAAAAGCTGTAATAATCCTCAAGCCGGAGGAAGTTCCCAATGCAAAAAGACCTTAGAGGCGACAAGACACATGTTTGAAAGCCATCAACATAGGCTAATCTTGTCCTTCAGGTGTGATGCATGCATGAGAGTGGGTCTGTGATAGGACTGCTGCAGACAGGCAGTCCCTTCAAGGTCTAGTACACTGTATTTCACTTTTCTCCCCCTCGGTGTTACGGCAGGGTCTATATATAGTGCTACTGGAGGTGCTTTCACAGCTCATACTAAGAAAACAAAATCCCCCTTTAAGACGCTGCTACCTTCAGGCCGTACAGAAGATAATGCTGTGAACTTTGGACGACACACTGAAGTTATTCCAGGACACATAGCAGCCCACGTTGCAGGTCATGTCCTCCAGGTGCCGGATGAGCCAGCCATCACTGGTCCATGCGTCAAAAGTGTCAAGGCCACGTGCACTCAATGGCGTCCCCATGGTTCCGTGCAGTTGGAGCTGGCAGAGAGATGTTATTCTGGTGGTCAAACCTCGGCTTCAGTGATTCTTCCTTGGTTTTTCCTTGCAGTTGTCTATGGGAGGCTTCCAGAGGTGGCAGAATGTACACGGAGCTCAGGGTTCCCTTTCTTAGTTTCTCTGATGAAGCGTTAGTCTAGCAAAAGGCCAGTTACATCACAAAGTGTTTCAAGTTCAGTGAGGATGCTGGCCATAGGATCACCATGTTCCCCACACTCGCACACTCCAGTATTCCCACCCTACAATCCACAACCTTTAAATCTTCTGCAATGACCCCTGTGCTAGAAAGCTGGAGCGCAGTAAACACGTGCCGCAATAGCAAGACAAGATAACAGCTATACAGACATAATAGTTATAAATATAGAGCAAGGTATTGATACACGCAACAAAAACTGTAATATTCCTCAAGACACATTAGGTTCCTAATAACAAAACTTGTAATAAACCTCAAGCCAGAGGAAGTTCCCAATGCATAAACACTTTAGGGGCGATAAGACACATATTTTAAAGCCACAAACTAAGGCAAATAGGGTCCTTCAGGAAGGATGCATGCATAAGAGTGGATGTGGGACAGGATTGTAGCAGGCGGGCAGTCCGTTCAAGATCTACTGTACCATACTTTTACTTTTTTCCCCATGGGGGTTACTGAAGGTACTATATTCAATGTGACTGGAGGAGCTTGCACAGGCCATAGTCATAAAACAGAACTCCCTGTATGATGCTCATATCTTCTGGCCATTCAAGAGAAGTTACTGTGAACTTTTTGGGCCACCCAGCTTTTATGACAGAAATAGACATGAGGCCAGCTTCCAGGCCGGGTCACCAAGGTGCCAGTTCAGAAAGCCATTTTGTCCATGTGTCCAAAGTTCCATTGCCACATTCAATGAACGGACTCTCCCGGCTTCCGAGAACTTGGTGCTGGCAGGAAGATGTTATTCTGGCAGCCAAACCTCTGCTTCAGTGATTCTTCCTTGGTTTGCTCCTGAAGTTGTATAGGGGAGGCATCCATAGTTGTTAACATGTACACTGAGCTCGGGGATTCCTCTCTGAGGTCCTCTGTTGAAGCCGCAGCCTAGCAACAGGCCAGTTACATCACAAAGTGGTTGAAGTTCAGTGAGGATGCAGGTCATAGATCCCCACCTTCCCCACACACCCCACCTCCAGGATTCTCGCCTTATAGTCCACACTATTTGAATCTTCCACAGTGGTCCATGTGCAAATAAACTGGAGCACTGGAAACACAAGCCGCAATAGCAAGAGAAGATAATAGCAACTTAGCGATTACAGGAATTAAGATAGAGCAAGATTTTGACACAGGCAACGAAAATTACAATAAACCATAAGACACATTCGGTTCCTAACAACAAAAGCTGTAATAATCCTCAAGGCGGAGGAAGTTCCCAAGGCAAAAAGACCTTAGAGGTGACAACACACATGTTTGAAAGACATCAACAAAGGCTAATCTTGTCCTTCAGGTGTGATGCATGCATGAGAGTGGGTCTGTGATAGGACTGCTGTAGACAGGCAGTCCCTTCAAGGTGTAGTACACCATATTTCACTTTTTTTCCCCTCGGTGTTACAGTAGTGTCTATATATAGCGCTACTGGAGGTGCATTCACAGCTCATACTAAGAAAACAAAACCCCCCTTTAAGACGCTGCTACCTTCTGGCCGTTCAGAAGATAATGCTGTGACCTTTGGACGACACACTGAAGTTATTCCAGGACACATAGCAGCCCACGTTGCAGGTCATGTCCTCCAGGTGCCGGTTGAGCCAACCATCACTGGTCCATGCGTCAAAAGTGTCAAGGCCACATGCACTCAATGGCGTCCGCATGGTTCCGTGCAGTTGGAGCTGGTAGAGAGATGTTATTCTGTTGGCCAAACCTTGGCTTCAGTGATTCTTCCTTGGTTTTTCCTTGCAGTTGTCTATGGGAGGCTTCCAGAGGTGTCAGAATGTACACGGAGCTCAGGGTTCCCTTTCTTAGTTTCTCTGATGAAGCGTTAGCCTAGCAAAAGGCCAGTTACATCACAAAGTGTTTCAAGTTCAGTGAGGATGCTGGCCATAGGATCACCATGTTCCCCACACTCGCACACTCCAGTATTCCCACCCTACAATCCACAACCTTTAAATCTTCTGCAATGACCCCTGTGCTAGAAAGCTGGAGCGCAGTAAACACGTGCCACAATAGCAAGGCAATATAACAGCTATATAGACATAATAGTTATAAATATAGAGCAAGGTATTGATACAGGCAACAAAAAGTGTTATATTCCTCAAGACACATTAGGTTATTAATAACAAAACTTGTAATAAACCTCAAGCCAGAGGAAGTTCCCAATGCATAAACACTTTAGGGGCGATAAGACACATATTTTAAAGCAACTAATTAAGGCAAATAGGGTCCTTCAGGAAGGATGCATGCATGAGAGTGGATGTGTGACAGGATTGTAGCAGGTGGGCAGTCCGTTCAAGATCTAGTGTACCACACTTTTACTTTTTTCCCCATGGGGGTTACTGAAGGTACTATATTCAATGTGACTGGAGGAGCTTGCACAGGCCATAGTAATAAAACAGAACTCCCCGTATGATGCTCCTATCTTTTGGCCGTTCAAGAGAAGTTACTGTGAACTTTTTGGGCCACCCAGCTTTTATGAGAGAAATAGACATGAGGCCAGCTTCCAGGCCGGGTCACCAAGGTGCCAGTTCAGAGAGCAATTTTGTCCATGTGTCCAAAGTTCCATTGTCACATTCAATGAACGGACTCTCCCGGCTTCCGAGAACTTGGCGCTGGCAGGAAGATGTTATTCTGGCAGCCAAACCTCTGCTTCAGTGATTCTTCCTTGGTTTGCTCCTGAAGTTGTATAGGGGAGGCATCCATAGTTGTTAACATGTACACTGAGCTCCGGGATTCCTCTCTGAGGTCCTCTGTTGAAGCCGCAGCCTAGCAACAGGCCAGTTACATCACAAAGTGGTTGAAGTTCAGTGAGGATCCGGGTCATAGAACAACATCTTCCCAACACACCCCACCTCCAGGATTCTCACCTTATAGTCCACACTATTTGAATCTTCCACAGTGGTCCATGTGCAAATAAACTGGAGCACTGGAAACACAAGCCGCGATAGCAAGAGAAGATAACAGCAACGTAGCGATAACAGGAATTAAGATAGAGCAAGATTTTGACACAGGCAACAAAAATTACAATAAACCGCAAGACACATTCGGTTCCTAACAACAAAAGCTGTAATAATCCTCAAGCCGGAGGAAGTTCCCAATGCAAAAAGACCTTAGAGGCGACAAGACACATGTTTGAAAGCCATCAACATAGGCTAATCTTGTCCTTCAGGTGTGATGCATGCATGAGAGTGGGTCTGTGATAGGACTGCTGCAGACAGGCAGTCCCTTCAAGGTCTAGTACACTGTATTTCACTTTTCTCCCCCTCGGTGTTACGGCAGGGTCTATATATAGCGCTACTGGAGGTGCTTTCACAGCTCATACTAAGAAAACAAAACCCCCCTTTAAGACGCTCCTACCTTCAGGCCGTACAGAAGATAATGCTGTGAACTTTGGACGACACACTGAAGTTATTCCAGGACACATAGCAGCCCACGTTGCAGGTCATGTCCTCCAGGTGCCGGTTGAGCCAGCCATCACTGGTCAATGTGTCAAAAGTGTCAAGGCCACGTGCACTCAATGGCGTCCCCATGGTTGCGTGCAGTTGGAGCTCTCAGAGAGATGTTATTCTGGTGGTCAAACCTCGGCTTCAGTGATTCTTCCTTGGTTTTTCCTTGCAGTTGTCTACGGGAGGCTTCCAGAGGTGGCAGAATGTACACGGAGCTCAGGGTTCCCTTTCTTAGTTTCTCTGATGAAGCGTTAGCCTAGCAAAAGGCCAGTTACATCACAAAGTGTTTCAAGTTCAGTGAGGATGCTGGCCATAGGATCACCATGTTCCCCACACTCGCACACTCCAGTATTCCCACCCTACAATCCACAACCTTTAAATCTTCTGCAATGACCCCTGTGCTAGAAAGCTGGAGCGCAGTAAACACGTGCCGCAATAGCAAGACAAGATAACAGCTATACAGACATAATAGTTATACATATAGAGCAAGGTATTGATACAGGCAACAAAAACTGTAATATTCCTCAAGACACATTAGATTCCTAATAACAAAACTTGTAATAAACCTCAAGCCAGAGGAAGTTCCCAATGCATAAACACTTTAGGGGCGATAAGACACATATTTTAAAGCCACAAACTAAGGCAAATAGGGTCCTTCAGGAAGGATGCATGCATGAGAGTGGATGTGTGACAGGATTGTAGCAGGCGGGCAGTCCGTTCAAGATCTAGTGTCCCATACTTTTACTTTTTTCCCCATGGGGGTTACTGAAGGTACTATATTCAATGTGACTGGAGGAGCTTGCACAGGCCATAGTCATAAAACAGAACTCCCCGTATGATGCTCCTATCTTTTGGCCGTTCAAGAGAAGTTCCTGTGAACTTTTTGGGCCACCCAGCTTTTATGACAGAAATAGACATGAGGCCAGCTTCCAGGCCGGGTCACCAAGGTGCCAGTTCAGAAAGCCATTTTGTCCATGTGTCCAAAGTTCCATTGCCACATTCAATGAACGGACTCTCCCGGCTTCCGAGAACTTGGTGCTGGCAGGAAGATGTTATTCTGGCAGCCAAACCTCTGCTTCAGTGATTCTTCCTTGGTTTGCTCCTGAAGTTGTATAGGGGAGGCATCCATAGTTGTTAACATGTACACTGAGCTCCGGGATTCCTCTCTGAGGTCCTCTGTTGAAGCCGCAGCCTAGCAACAGGCCAGTTACATCACAAAGTGGTTGAAGTTCAGTGAGGATCCGGGTCATAGAACAACATCTTCCCCACACACCCCACCTCCAGGATTCTCGCCTTATAGTCCACACTATTTGAATCTTCCGCAATGGTCCATGTGCAAATAAACTGGAGCACTGGAAACACAAGCCGCGAAAGCAAGAGAAGATAACAGCAACGTAGCGATAACAGGAATTAAGATAGAGCAAGATTTTGACACAGGCAACGAAAATTACAATAAACCATAAGACACATTCGGTTCCTAACAACAAAAGCTGTAATAATCCTCAAGGCGGAGGAAGTTCCCAAGGCAAAAAGACCTTAGAGGTGACAACACACATGTTTGAAAGACATCAACAAAGGCTAATCTTGTCCTTCAGGTGTGATGTATGCATGAGAGTGGGTCTGTGATAGGACTGCTGTAGACAGGCAGTCCCTTCAAGGTGTAGTACACCATATTTCACTTTTTTTCCCCTCGGTGTTACAGTAGTGTCTATATATAGCGCTACTGGAGGTGCATTCACAGCTCATACTAAGAAAACAAAACCCCCCTTTAAGACGCTGCTACCTTCTGGCCGTTCAGAAGATAATGCTGTGACCTTTGGACGACACACTGAAGTTATTCCAGGACACATAGCAGCCCACGTTGCAGGTCATGTCCTCCAGGTGCCGGTTGAGCCAGCCATCACTGGTCCATGTGTCAAAAGTGTCAAGGCCACGTGCACTCAATGGCGTCCCCATGGTTCCGTGCAGTTTGAGCTGGCAGAGAGATGTTATTCTGGTGGTCAAACCTCGGCTTCAGTGATTGTTCCTTGGTTTTTACTTGCAGTTGTCTATGGGAGGCTTCCAGAGGTGGCAGAATGTACACGGAGCTCAGGGTTCCCTTTCTTAGTTTCTCTGATGAAGCGTTAGCCTAGCAAAAGGCCAGTTACATCACAAAGTGTTTCAAGTTCAGTGAGGATGCTGGCCATAGGATCACCATGTTCCCCACACTCGCACACTCCAGTATTCCCACCCTACAATCCACAACCTTTAAATCTTCTGCAATGACCCCTGTGCTAGAAAGCTGGAGCGCAGTAAACACGTGCCGCAATAGCAAGACAAGATAACAGCTATACAGACATAATAGTTATAAATATAGAGCAAGGTATTGATACAGGCAAGAAAAACTGTAATATTCCTCAAGACACATTAGGTTCCTAATAACAAAACTTGTAATAAACCTCAAGCCAGAGGAAGTTCCCAATGCATAAACACTTTAGGGGCGATAAGACACATATTTTAAAGCCACAAACTAAGGCAAATAGGGTCCTTCAGGAAGGATGCATGCATAAGAGTGGATGTGGGACAGGATTGTAGCAGGCGGGCAGTCCGTTCAAGATCTAGTGTACCATACTTTTACTTTTTTCCCCATGGGGGTTACTGAAGGTACTATATTCAATGTGACTGGAGGAGCTTGCACAGGCCATAGTCATAAAACAGAACTCCCCGTATGATGCTCCTATCTTTTGGCCGTTCAAGAGAAGTTCCTGTGAACTTTTTGGGCCACCCAGCTTTTATGACAGAAATAGACATGAGGCCAGCTTCCAGGCCGGGTCACCAAGGTGCCAGTTCAGAAAGCCATTTTGTCCATGTGTCCAAAGTTCCATTGCCACATTCAATGAACGGACTCTCCCGGCTTCCGAGAACTTGGTGCTGGCAGGAAGATGTTATTCTGGCAGCCAAACCTCTGCTTCAGTGATTCTTCCTTGGTTTGCTCCTGAAGTTGTATAGGGGAGGCATCCATAGTTGTTAACATGTACACTGAGCTCCGGGATTCCTCTCTGAGGTCCTCTGTTGAAGCCGCAGCCTAGCAACAGGCCAGTTACATCACAAAGTGGTTGAAGTTCAGTGAGGATCCGGGTCATAGAACAACATCTTCCCCACACACCCCACCTCCAGGATTCTCGCCTTATAGTCCACACTATTTGAATCTTCCGCAATGGTCCATGTGCAAATAAACTGGAGCACTGGAAACACAAGCCGCGAAAGCAAGAGAAGATAACAGCAACGTAGCGATAACAGGAATTAAGATAGAGCAAGATTTTGACACAGGCAACAAAAATTACAATAAACCGCAAGACACATTCGGTTCCTAACAACAAAAGCTGTAATAATCCTCAAGCCGGAGGAAGTTCCCAATGCAAAAAGACCTTAGAGGCGACAAGATACATGTTTGAAAGCCATCAACAAAGGCTAATCTTGTCCTTCAGGTGTGATGCATGCATGAGAGTGGGTCTGTGATAGGACTGCTGCAGACAGGCAGTCCCTTCAAGGTCTAGTACACTGTATTTCACTTTTCTCCCCCTCGGTGTTACGGCAGGGTCTATATATAGCGCTACTGGAGGTGCATTCACAGCTCATACTAAGAAAACAAAACCCCCCTTTAAGACGCTCCTACCTTCAGGCCGTACAGAAGATAATGCTGTGAACTTTGGACGACACACTGAAGTTATTCCAGGACACATAGCAGCCCACGTTGCAGGTCATGTCCTCCAGGTGCCGGTTGAGCCAGCCATCACTGGTCCATGCGTCAAAAGTGTCAAGGCCACGTGCACTCAATGGCGTCCCCATGGTTCCGTGCAGTTGGAGCTGGCAGAGAGATGTTATTCTGGTGGTCAAACCTCGGCTTCAGTGATTCTTCCTTGGTTTTTCCTTGCAGTTGTCTATGGGAGGCTTCCAGAGGTGGCAGAATGTACACGGAGCTCAGGGTTCCCTTTCTTAGTTTCTCTGATGAAGCGTTAGCCTAGCAAAAGGCCAGTTACATCACAAAGTGTTTCAAGTTCAGTGAGGATGCTGGCCATAGGATCACCATGTTCCCCACACTCGCACACTCCAGTATTCCCACCCTACAATCCACAACCTTTAAATCTTCTGCAATGACCCCTGTGCTAGAAAGCTGGAGCGCAGTAAACACATGCCGCAATAGCAAGACAAGATAACAGCTATACAGACATAATAGTTATACATATAGAGCAAGGTATTGATACAGGCAACAAAAACTGTAATATTCCTCAAGACACATTAGGTTCCTAATAACAAAACTTGTAATAAACCTCAAGCCAGAGGAAGTTCCCAATGCATAAACACTTTAGGGGCGATAAGACACATATTTTAAAGCCAGAAACTAAGGCAAATAGGGTCCTTCAGGAAGGATGCATGCATGAGAGTGGATGTGTGACAGGATTGTAGCAGGCGGGCAGTCCTTTCAAGATCTAGTGTACCATACTTTTACTTTTTTCCCCATGGGGGTTACTGAAGGTACTATATTCAATGTGACTGGAGGAGCTTGCACAGGCCATAGTCATAAAACAGAACTCCCCGTATGATGCTCCTATCTTTTGGCCGTTCAAGAGAAGTTCCTGTGAACTTTTTGGGCCACCCAGCTTTTATGACAGAAATAGACATGAGGCCAGCTTCCAGGCCGGGTCACCAAGGTGCCAGTTCAGAAAGCCATTTTGTCCATGTGTCCAAAGTTCCATTGCCACATTCAATGAACGGACTCTCCCGGCTTCCGAGAACTTGGTGCTGGCAGGAAGATGTTATTCTGGCAGCCAAACCTCTGCTTCAGTGATTCTTCCTTGGTTTGCTCCTGAAGTTGTATAGGGGAGGCATCCATAGTTGTTAACATGTACACTGAGCTCCGGGATTCCTCTCTGAGGTCCTCTGTTGAAGCCGCAGCCTAGCAACAGGCCAGTTACATCACAAAGTGGTTGAAGTTCAGTGAGGATCCGGGTCATAGAACAACATCTTCCCCACACACCCCACCTCCAGGATTCTCGCCTTATAGTCCACACTATTTGAATCTTCCGCAATGGTCCATGTGCAAATAAACTGGAGCACTGGAAACACAAGCCGCGAAAGCAAGAGAAGATAACAGCAACGTAGCGATAACAGGAATTAAGATAGAGCAAGATTTTGACACAGGCAACAAAAATTACAATAAACCGCAAGACACATTCGGTTCCTAACAACAAAAGCTGTAATAATCCTCAAGCCGGAGGAAGTTCCCAATGCAAAAAGACCTTAGAGGCGACAAGATACATGTTTGAAAGCCATCAACAAAGGCTAATCTTGTCCTTCAGGTGTGATGCATGCATGAGAGTGGGTCTGTGATAGGACTGCTGCAGACAGGCAGTCCCTTCAAGGTCTAGTACACTGTATTTCACTTTTCTCCCCCTCGGTGTTACGGCAGGGTCTATATATAGCGCTACTGGAGGTGCATTCACAGCTCATACTAAGAAAACAAAACCCCCCTTTAAGACGCTCCTACCTTCAGGCCGTACAGAAGATAATGCTGTGAACTTTGGACGACACACTGAAGTTATTCCAGGACACATAGCAGCCCACGTTGCAGGTCATGTCCTCCAGGTGCCGGTTGAGCCAGCCATCACTGGTCCATGTGTCAAAAGTGTCAAGGCCACGTGCACTCAATGGCGTCCCCATGGTTCCGTGCAGTTGGAGCTCTCAGAGAGATGTTATTCTGGTGGTCAAACCTTGGCTTCAGTGATTGTTCCTTGGTTTTTACTTGCAGTTGTCTATGGGAGGCTTCCAGAGGTGTCAGAATGTACACGGAGCTCAGGGTTCCCTTTCTTAGTTTCTCTGATGAAGCGTTAGTCTAGCAAAAGGCCAGTTACATCACAAAGTGTTTCAAGTTCAGTGAGGATGCTGGCCATAGGATCACCATGTTCCCCACACTCGCACACTCCAGTATTCCCACCCTACAATCCACAACCTTTAAATCTTCTGCAATGACCCCTGTGCTAGAAAGCTGGAGCGCAGTAAACACGTGCCGCAATAGCAAGACAAGATAACAGCTATACAGACATAATAGTTATAAATATAGAGCAAGGTATTGATACAGGCAACAAAAACTGTAATATTCCTCAAGACACATTAGGTTCCTAATAACAAAACTTGTAATAAACCTCAAGCCAGAGGAAGTTCCCAATGCATAAACACTTTAGGGGCGATAAGACACATATTTTAAAGCCACAAACTAAGGCAAATAGGGTCCTTCAGGAAGGATGCATGCATAAGAGTGGATGTGGGACAGGATTGTAGCAGGCGGGCAGTCCGTTCAAGATCTACTGTACCATACTTTTACTTTTTTCCCCATGGGGGTTACTGAAGGTACTATATTCAATGTGACTGGAGGAGCTTGCACAGGCCATAGTCATAAAACAGAACTCCCTGTATGATGCTCATATCTTCTGGCCATTCAAGAGAAGTTACTGTGAACTTTTTGGGCCACCCAGCTTTTATGAGAGAAATAGACATGAGGCCAGCTTCCAGGCCGGGTCACCAAGGTGCCAGTTCAGAAAGCCATTTTGTCCATGTGTCCAAAGTTCCATTGCCACATTCAATGAACGGACTCTCCCGGCTTCTGAGAAGTTGGTGCTGGCTGGAAGATGTTATTCTGGCAGCCAAACCTCTGCTTCAGTGATTCTTCCTTGGTTTGTTCTTGAAGTTGTATAGGGGAGGGATCCATAGTTGTTAACATGTACACTGAGCTCGGGGATTCCTCTCTGAGGTCCTCTGTTGAAGCCGCAGCCTAGCAACAGGTCAGTTACATCACAAAGTGGTTGAAGTTCAGTGAGGATGCAGGTCATAGATCCCCACCTTCCCCACACACCCCACCTCCAGGATTCTCGCCTTATAGTCCACACTATTTGAATCTTCCACAGTGGTCCATGTGCAAATAAACTGGAGCACTGGAAACACAAGCCGCAATAGCAAGAGAAGATAATAGCAACTTAGCGATTACAGGAATTAAGATAGAGCAAGATTTTGACACAGGCAACAAAAATTACAATAAACCATAAGACACATTCGGTTCCTAACAACAAAAGCTGTAATAATCCTCAAGGCGGAGGAAGTTCCCAAGGCAAAAAGACCTTAGAGGTGACAACACACATGTTTGAAAGACATCAACAAAGGCTAATCTTGTCCTTCAGGTGTGATGCATGCATGAGAGTGGGTCTGTGATAGGACTGCTGCAGACAGGCAGTCCCTTCAAGGTCTAGTACACCATATTTCACTTTTTTTCCCCTCGGTGTTACAGTAGTGTCTATATATAGCGCTACTGGAGGTGCATTCACAGCTCATACTAAGAAAACAAAACCCCCCTTTAAGACGCTGCTACCTTCTGGCCGTTCAGAAGATAATGCTGTGACCTTTGGACGACACACTGAAGTTATTCCAGGACACATAGCAGCCCACGTTGCAGGTCATGTCCTCCAGGTGCCGGTTGAGCCAGCCATCACTGGTCCATGCGTCAAAAGTGTCAAGGCCACATGCACTCAATGGCGTCCGCATGGTTCCGTGCAGTTGGAGCTGGCAGAGAGATGTTATTCTGTTGGCCAAACCTTGGCTTCAGTGATTCTTCCTTGGTTTTTCCTTGCAGTTGTCTATGGGAGGCTTCCAGAGGTGTCAGAATGTACACGGAGCTCAGGGTTCCCTTTCTTAGTTTCTCTGATGAAGCGTTAGCCTAGCAAAAGGCCAGTTACATCACAAAGTGTTTCAAGTTCAGTGAGGATGCTGGCCATAGGATCACCATGTTCCCCACACTCGCACACTCCAGTATTCCCACCCTACAATCCACAACCTTTAAATCTTCTGCAATGACCCCTGTGCTAGAAAGCTGGAGCGCAGTAAACACGTGCCACAATAGCAAGACAATATAACAGCTATATAGACATAATAGTTATAAATATAGAGCAAGGTATTGATACAGGCAACAAAAACTGTAATATTCCTCAAGACACATTAGGTTCCTAATAACAAAACTTGTAATAAACCTCAAGCCAGAGGAAGTTCCCAATGCATAAACACTTTAGGGGCGATAAGACACATATTTTAAAGCAACTAATTAAGGCAAATAGGGTCCTTCAGGAAGGATGCATGCATGAGAGTGGATGTGTGACAGGATTGCAGCAGGTGGGCAGTCCTTTCAAGATCTAGTGTACCATACTTTTACTTTTTTCCCCATGGGGGTTACTGAAGGTACTATATTCAATGTGACTGGAGGAGCATGCACAGGCCATAGTCATAAAACAGAACTCCCCGTATGATGCTCCTATCTTTTGGCCGTTCAAGAGAAGTTCCTGTGAACTTTTTGGGCCACCCAGCTTTTATGAGAGAAATAGACATGAGGCCAGCTTCCAGGCCGGGTCACCAAGGTGCCAGTTCAGAGAGCAATTTTGTCCATGTGTCCAAAGTTCCATTGTCACATTCAATGAACGGACTCTCCCGGCTTCCGAGAACTTGGCGCTGGCAGGAAGATGTTATTCTGGCAGCCAAACCTCTGCTTCAGTGATTCTTCCTTGGTTTGCTCCTGAAGTTGTATAGGGGAGGCATCCATAGTTGTTAACATGTACACTGAGCTCGGGGATTCCTCTCTGAGGTCCTCTGTTGAAGCCGCAGCCTAGCAACAGGCCAGTTACATCACAAAGTGGTTGAAGTTCAGTGAGGATCCGGGTCATAGAACAACATCTTCCCAACACACCCCACCTCCAGGATTCTCACCTTATAGTCCACACTATTTGAATCTTCCACAGTGGTCCATGTGCAAATAAACTGGAGCACTGGAAACACAAGCTGCGATAGCAAGAGAAGATAACAGCAACGTAGCGATAACAGGAATTAAGATAGAGCAAGATTTTGACACAGGCAACAAAAATTACAATAAACCGCAAGACACATTCGGTTCCTAACAACAAAAGCTGTAATAATCCTCAAGCCGGAGGAAGTTCCCAATGCAAAAAGACCTTAGAGGCGACAAGATACATGTTTGAAAGCCATCAACAAAGGCTAATCTTGTCCTTCAGGTGTGATGCATGCATGAGAGTGGGTCTGTGATAGGACTGCTGCAGACAGGCAGTCCCTTCAAGGTCTAGTACACTGTATTTCACTTTTCTCCCCCTCGGTGTTACGGCAGGGTCTATATATAGCGCTACTGGAGGTGCATTCACAGCTCATACTAAGAAAACAAAACCCCCCTTTAAGACGCTCCTACCTTCAGGCCGTACAGAAGATAATGCTGTGAACTTTGGACGACACACTGAAGTTATTCCAGGACACATAGCAGCCCACGTTGCAGGTCATGTCCTCCAGGTGCCGGTTGAGCCAGCCATCACTGGTCCATGTGTCAAAAGTGTCAAGGCCACGTGCACTCAATGGCGTCCCCATGGTTCCGTGCAGTTGGAGCTCTCAGAGAGATGTTATTCTGGTGGTCAAACCTTGGCTTCAGTGATTGTTCCTTGGTTTTTACTTGCAGTTGTCTATGGGAGGCTTCCAGAGGTGTCAGAATATACACGGAGCTCAGGGTTCCCTTTCTTAGTTTCTCTGATGAAGCGTTAGTCTAGCAAAAGGCCAGTTACATCACAAAGTGTTTCAAGTTCAGTGAGGATGCTGGCCATAGGATCACCATGTTCCCCACACTCGCACACTCCAGTATTCCCACCCTACAATCCACAACCTTTAAATCTTCTGCAATGACCCCTGTGCTAGAAAGCTGGAGCGCAGTAAACACGTGCCGCAATAGCAAGACAAGATAACAGCTATACAGACATAATAGTTATAAATATAGAGCAAGGTATTGATACAGGCAACAAAAACTGTAATATTCCTCAAGACACATTAGGTTCCTAATAACAAAACTTGTAATAAACCTCAAGCCAGAGGAAGTTCCCAATGCATAAACACTTTAGGGGCGATAAGACACATATTTTAAAGCCACAAACTAAGGCAAATAGGGTCCTTCAGGAAGGATGCATGCATAAGAGTGGATGTGGGACAGGATTGTAGCAGGCGGGCAGTCCGTTCAAGATCTACTGTACCATACTTTTACTTTTTTTCCCATGGGGGTTACTGAAGGTACTATATTCAATGTGACTGGAGGAGCTTGCACAGGCCATAGTCATAAAACAGAACTCCCTGTATGATGCTCATATCTTCTGGCCATTCAAGAGAAGTTACTGTGAACTTTTTGGGCCACCCAGCTTTTATGAGAGAAATAGACATGAGGCCAGCTTCCAGGCCGGGTCACCAAGGTGCCAGTTCAGAAAGCCATTTTGTCCATGTGTCCAAAGTTCCATTGCCACATTCAATGAACGGACTCTCCCGGCTTCTGAGAAGTTGGTGCTGGCTGGAAGATGTTATTCTGGCAGCCAAACCTCTGCTTCAGTGATTCTTCCTTGGTTTGTTCTTGAAGTTGTATAGGGGAGGGATCCATAGTTGTTAACATGTACACTGAGCTCGGGGATTCCTCTCTGAGGTCCTCTGTTGAAGCCGCAGCCTAGCAACAGGTCAGTTACATCACAAAGTGGTTGAAGTTCAGTGAGGATGCAGGTCACAGATCCCCACCTTCCCCACACACCCCACCTCCAGGATTCTCGCCTTATAGTCCACACTATTTGAATCTTCCACAGTGGTCCATGTGCAAATAAACTGGAGCACTGGAAACACAAGCCGCAATAGCAAGAGAAGATAATAGCAACTTAGCGATTACAGGAATTAAGATAGAGCAAGATTTTGACACAGGCAACAAAAATTACAATAAACCATAAGACACATTCGGTTCCTAACAACAAAAGCTGTAATAATCCTCAAGGCGGAGGAAGTTCCCAAGGCAAAAAGACCTTAGAGGTGACAACACACATGTTTGAAAGACATCAACAAAGGCTAATCTTGTCCTTCAGGTGTGATGCATGCATGAGAGTGGGTCTGTGATAGGACTGCTGCAGACAGGCAGTCCCTTCAAGGTCTAGTACACCATATTTCACTTTTTTTCCCCTCGGTGTTACAGTAGTGTCTATATATAGCGCTACTGGAGGTGCATTCACAGCTCATACTAAGAAAACAAAACCCCCCTTTAAGACGCTGCTACCTTCTGGCCGTTCAGAAGATAATGCTGTGACCTTTGGACGACACACTGAAGTTATTCCAGGACACATAGCAGCCCACGTTGCAGGTCATGTCCTCCAGGTGCCGGTTGAGCCAGCCATCACTGGTCCATGCGTCAAAAGTGTCAAGGCCACATGCACTCAATGGCGTCCGCATGGTTCCGTGCAGTTGGAGCTGGCAGAGAGATGTTATTCTGTTGGCCAAACCTTGGCTTCAGTGATTCTTCCTTGGTTTTTCCTTGCAGTTGTCTATGGGAGGCTTCCAGAGGTGTCAGAATGTACACGGAGCTCAGGGTTCCCTTTCTTAGTTTCTCTGATGAAGCGTTAGCCTAGCAAAAGGCCAGTTACATCACAAAGTGTTTCAAGTTCAGTGAGGATGCTGGCCATAGGATCACCATGTTCCCCACACTCGCACACTCCAGTATTCCCACCCTACAATCCACAACCTTTAAATCTTCTGCAATGACCCCTGTGCTAGAAAGCTGGAGCGCAGTAAACACGTGCCACAATAGCAAGACAATATAACAGCTATATAGACATAATAGTTATAAATATAGAGCAAGGTATTGATACAGGCAACAAAAACTGTAATATTCCTCAAGACACATTAGGTTCCTAATAACAAAACTTGTAATAAACCTCAAGCCAGAGGAAGTTCCCAATGCATAAACACTTTAGGGGCGATAAGACACATATTTTAAAGCAACTAATTAAGGCAAATAGGGTCCTTCAGGAAGGATGCATGCATGAGAGTGGATGTGTGACAGGATTGCAGCAGGTGGGCAGTCCTTTCAAGATCTAGTGTACCATACTTTTACTTTTTTCCCCATGGGGGTTACTGAAGGTACTATATTCAATGTGACTGGAGGAGCATGCACAGGCCATAGTCATAAAACAGAACTCCCCGTATGATGCTCCTATCTTTTGGCCGTTCAAGAGAAGTTCCTGTGAACTTTTTGGGCCACCCAGCTTTTATGAGAGAAATAGACATGAGGCCAGCTTCCAGGCCGGGTCACCAAGGTGCCAGTTCAGAGAGCAATTTTGTCCATGTGTCCAAAGTTCCATTGTCACATTCAATGAACGGACTCTCCCGGCTTCCGAGAACTTGGCGCTGGCAGGAAGATGTTATTCTGGCAGCCAAACCTCTGCTTCAGTGATTCTTCCTTGGTTTGCTCCTGAAGTTGTATAGGGGAGGCATCCATAGTTGTTAACATGTACACTGAGCTCGGGGATTCCTCTCTGAGGTCCTCTGTTGAAGCCGCAGCCTAGCAACAGGCCAGTTACATCACAAAGTGGTTGAAGTTCAGTGAGGATCCGGGTCATAGAACAACATCTTCCCAACACACCCCACCTCCAGGATTCTCACCTTATAGTCCACACTATTTGAATCTTCCACAGTGGTCCATGTGCAAATAAACTGGAGCACTGGAAACACAAGCTGCGATAGCAAGAGAAGATAACAGCAACGTAGCGATAACAGGAATTAAGATAGAGCAAGATTTTGACACAGGCAACAAAAATTACAATAAACCGCAAGACACATTCGGTTCCTAACAACAAAAGCTGTAATAATCCTCAAGCCGGAGGAAGTTCCCAATGCAAAAAGACCTTAGAGGCGACAAGATACATGTTTGAAAGCCATCAACAAAGGCTAATCTTGTCCTTCAGGTGTGATGCATGCATGAGAGTGGGTCTGTGATAGGACTGCTGCAGACAGGCAGTCCCTTCAAGGTCTAGTACACTGTATTTCACTTTTCTCCCCCTCGGTGTTACGGCAGGGTCTATATATAGCGCTACTGGAGGTGCATTCACAGCTCATACTAAGAAAACAAAACCCCCCTTTAAGACGCTCCTACCTGCAGGCCGTACAGAAGATAATGCTGTGAACTTTGGACGACACACTGAAGTTATTCCAGGACACATAGCAGCCCACGTTGCAGGTCATGTCCTCCAGGTGCCGGTTGAGCCAGCCATCACTGGTCCATGCGTCAAAAGTGTCAAGGCCACGTGCACTCAATGGCGTCCCCATGGTTCCGTGCAGTTGGAGCTGGCAGAGAGATGTTATTCTGGTGGTCAAACCTCGGCTTCAGTGATTCTTCCTTGGTTTTTCCTTGCAGTTGTCTATGGGAGGCTTCCAGAGGTGGCAGAATGTACACGGAGCTCAGGGTTCCCTTTCTTAGTTTCTCTGATGAAGCGTTAGCCTAGCAAAAGGCCAGTTACATCACAAAGTGTTTCAAGTTCAGTGAGGATGCTGGCCATAGGATCACCATGTTCCCCACACTCGCACACTCCAGTATTCCCACCCTACAATCCACAACCTTTAAATATTCTGCAATGACCCCTGTGCTAGAAAGCTGGAGCGCAGTAAACACGTGCCGCAATAGCAAGACAAGATAACAGCTATACAGACATAATAGTTATACATATAGAGCAAGGTATTGATACAGGCAACAAAAACTGTAATATTCCTCAAGACACATTAGGTTCCTAATAACAAAACTTGTAATAAACCTCAAGCCAGAGGAAGTTCCCAATGCATAAACACTTTAGGGGCGATAAGACACATATTTTAAAGCCACAAACTAAGGCAAATAGGGTACTTCAGGAAGGATGCATGCATGAGAGTGGATGTGTGACAGGATTGTAGCAGGCGGGCAGTCCTTTCAAGATCTAGTGTACCATACTTTTACTTTTTTCCCCATGGGGGTTACTGAAGGTACTATATTCAATGTGACTGGAGGAGCTTGCACAGGCCATAGTCATAAAACAGAACTCCCCGTATGATGCTCCTATCTTTTGGCCGTTCAAGAGAAGTTCCTGTGAACTTTTTGGGCCACCCAGCTTTTATGACAGAAATAGACATGAGGCCAGCTTCCAGGCCGGGTCACCAAGGTGCCAGTTCAGAAAGCCATTTTGTCCATGTGTCCAAAGTTCCATTGCCACATTCAATGAACGGACTCTCCCGGCTTCCGAGAACTTGGTGCTGGCAGGAAGATGTTATTCTGGCAGCCAAACCTCTGCTTCAGTGATTCTTCCTTGGTTTGCTCCTGAAGTTGTATAGGGGAGGCATCCATAGTTGTTAACATGTACACTGAGCTCCGGGATTCCTCTCTGAGGTCCTCTGTTGAAGCCGCAGCCTAGCAACAGGCCAGTTACATCACAAAGTGGTTGAAGTTCAGTGAGGATCCGGGTCATAGAACAACATCTTCCCCACACACCCCACCTCCAGGATTCTCGCCTTATAGTCCACACTATTTGAATCTTCCGCAATGGTCCATGTGCAAATAAACTGGAGCACTGGAAACACAAGCCGCGAAAGCAAGAGAAGATAACAGCAACGTAGCGATAACAGGAATTAAGATAGAGCAAGATTTTGACACAGGCAACAAAAATTACAATAAACCGCAAGACACATTCGGTTCCTAACAACAAAAGCTGTAATAATCCTCAAGCCGGAGGAAGTTCCCAATGCAAAAAGACCTTAGAGGCGACAAGATACATGTTTGAAAGCCATCAACAAAGGCTAATCTTGTCCTTCAGGTGTGATGCATGCATGAGAGTGGGTCTGTAATAGGACTGCTGCAGACAGGCAGTCCCTTCAAGGTCTAGTACACTGTATTTCACTTTTCTCCCCCTCGGTGTTACGGCAGGGTCTATATATAGTGCTACTGGAGGTGCATTCACAGCTCATACTAAGAAAACAAAACCCCCCTTTAAGACGCTCCTACCTTCAGGCCGTACAGAAGATAATGCTGTGAACTTTGGACGACACACTGAAGTTATTCCAGGACACATAGCAGCCCACGTTGCAGGTCATGTCCTCCAGGTGCCGGTTGAGCCAGCCATCACTGGTCCATGTGTCAAAAGTGTCAAGGCCACGTGCACTCAATGGCATCCCCATGGTTCCGTGCAGTTGGAGCTCTCAGAGAGATGTTATTCTGGTGGTCAAACCTTGGCTTCAGTGATTGTTCCTTGGTTTTTACTTGCAGTTGTCTATGGGAGGCTTCCAGAGGTGTCAGAATATACACGGAGCTCAGGGTTCCCTTTCTTAGTTTCTCTGATGAAGCGTTAGTCTAGCAAAAGGCCAGTTACATCACAAAGTGTTTCAAGTTCAGTGAGGATGCTGGCCATAGGATCACCATGTTCCCCACACTCGCACACTCCAGTATTCCCACCCTACAATCCACAACCTTTAAATCTTCTGCAATGACCCCTGTGCTAGAAAGCTGGAGCGCAGTAAACACGTGCCGCAATAGCAAGACAAGATAACAGCTATACAGACATAATAGTTATAAATATAGAGCAAGGTATTGATACAGGCAACAAAAACTGTAATATTCCTCAAGACACATTAGGTTCCTAATAACAAAACTTGTAATAAACCTCAAGCCAGAGGAAGTTCCCAATGCATAAACACTTTAGGGGCGATAAGACACATATTTTAAAGCCACAAACTAAGGCAAATAGGGTCCTTCAGGAAGGATGCATGCATAAGAGTGGATGTGGGACAGGATTGTAGCAGGCGGGCAGTCCGTTCAAGATCTACTGTACCATACTTTTACTTTTTTCCCCATGGGGGTTACTGAAGGTACTATATTCAATGTGACTGGAGGAGCTTGCACAGGCCATAGTCATAAAACAGAACTCCCTGTATGATGCTCATATCTTCTGGCCATTCAAGAGAAGTTACTGTGAACTTTTTGGGCCACCCAGCTTTTATGAGAGAAATAGACATGAGGCCAGCTTCCAGGCCGGGTCACCAAGGTGCCAGTTCAGAAAGCCATTTTGTCCATGTGTCCAAAGTTCCATTGCCACATTCAATGAACGGACTCTCCCGGCTTCTGAGAAGTTGGTGCTGGCTGGAAGATGTTATTCTGGCAGCCAAACCTCTGCTTCAGTGATTCTTCCTTGGTTTGTTCTTGAAGTTGTATAGGGGAGGGATCCATAGTTGTTAACATGTACACTGAGCTCGGGGATTCCTCTCTGAGGTCCTCTGTTGAAGCCGCAGCCTAGCAACAGGCCAGTTACATCACAAAGTGGTTGAAGTTCAGTGAGGATGCAGGTCATAGATCCCCACCTTCCCCACACACCCCACCTCCAGGATTCTCGCCTTATAGTCCACACTATTTGAATCTTCCACAGTGGTCCATGTGCAAATAAACTGGAGCACTGGAAACACAAGCCGCAATAGCAAGAGAAGATAATAGCAACTTAGCGATTACAGGAATTAAGATAGAGCAAGATTTTGACACAGGCAACGAAAATTACAATAAACCGTAAGACACATTCGGTTCCTAACAACAAAAGCTGTAATAATCCTCAAGGCGGAGGAAGTTCCCAAGGCAAAAAGACCTTAGAGGTGACAACACACATGTTTGAAAGACATCAACAAAGGCTAATCTTGTCCTTCAGGTGTGATGCATGCATGAGAGTGGGTCTGTGATAGGACTGCTGCAGACAGGCAGTCCCTTCAAGGTCTAGTACACCATATTTCACTTTTTTTCCCCTCGGTGTTACAGTAGTGTCTATATATAGCGCTACTGGAGGTGCATTCACAGCTCATACTAAGAAAACAAAACCCCCCTTTAAGACGCTGCTACCTTCTGGCCGTTCAGAAGATAATGCTGTGACCTTTGGACGACACACTGAAGTTATTCCAGGACACATAGCAGCCCACGTTGCAGGTCATGTCCTCCAGGTGCCGGTTGAGCCAGCCATCACTGGTCCATGCGTCAAAAGTGTCAAGGCCACATGCACTCAATGGCGTCCGCATGGTTCCGTGCAGTTGGAGCTGGCAGAGAGATGTTATTCTGTTGGCCAAACCTTGGCTTCAGTGATTCTTCCTTGGTTTTTCCTTGCAGTTGTCTATGGGAGGCTTCCAGAGGTGTCAGAATGTACACGGAGCTCAGGGTTCCCTTTCTTAGTTTCTCTGATGAAGCGTTAGTCTAGCAAAAGGCCAGTTACATCACAAAGTGTTTCAAGTTCAGTGAGGATGCTGGCCATAGGATCACCATGTTCCCCACACTCGCACACTCCAGTATTCCCACCCTACAATCCACAACCTTTAAATCTTCTGCAATGACCCCTGTGCTAGAAAGCTGGAGCGCAGTAAACACGTGCCACAATAGCAAGACAATATAACAGCTATATAGACATAATAGTTATAAATATAGAGCAAGGTATTGATACAGGCAACAAAAACTGTAATATTCCTCAAGACACATTAGGTTCCTAATAACAAAACTTGTAATAAACCTCAAGCCAGAGGAAGTTCCCAATGCATAAACACTTTAGGGGCGATAAGACACATATTTTAAAGCAACTAATTAAGGCAAATAGGGTCCTTCAGGAAGGATGCATGCATGAGAGTGGATGTGTGACAGGATTGCAGCAGGTGGGCAGTCCGTTCAAGATCTAGTGTACCATACTTTTACTTTTTTCCCCATGGGGGTTACTGAAGGTACTATATTCAATGTGACTGGAGGAGCATGCACAGGCCATAGTAATAAAACAGAACTCCCCGTATGATGCTCCTATCTTTTGGCCGTTCAAGAGAAGTTACTGTGAACTTTTTGGGCCACCCAGCTTTTATGAGAGAAATAGACATGAGGCCAGCTTCCAGGCCGGGTCACCAAGGTGCCAGTTCAGAGAGCAATTTTGTCCATGTGTCCAATGTTCCATTGTCACATTCAATGAACGGACTCTCCCGGCTTCCGAGAACTTGGCGCTGGCAGGAAGATGTTATTCTGGCAGCCAAACCTCTGCTTCAGTGATTCTTCCTTGGTTTGCTCCTGAAGTTGTATAGGGGAGGCATCCATAGTTGTTAACATGTACACTGAGCTCCGGGATTCCTCTCTGAGGTCCTCTGTTGAAGCCGCAGCCTAGCAACAGGCCAGTTACATCACAAAGTGGTTGAAGTTCAGTGAGGATCCGGGTCATAGAACAACATCTTCCCAACACACCCCACCTCCAGGATTCTCACCTTATAGTCCACACTATTTGAATCTTCCACAGTGGTCCATGTGCAAATAAACTGGAGCACTGGAAACACAAGCCGCGATAGCAAGAGAAGATAACAGCAACGTAGCGATAACAGGAATTAAGATAGAGCAAGATTTTGACACAGGCAACAAAAATTACAATAAACCGCAAGACACATTCGGTTCCTAACAACAAAAGCTGTAATAATCCTCAAGCCGGAGGAAGTTAACAATGCAAAAAGACCTTAGAGGCGACAAGATACATGTTTGAAAGCCATCAACAAAGGCTAATCTTGTCCTTCAGGTGTGATGCATGCATGAGAGTGGGTCTGTGATAGGACTGCTGCAGACAGGCAGTCCCTTCAAGGTCTAGTACACTGTATTTCACTTTTCTCCCCCTCGGTGTTACGGCAGGGTCTATATATAGCGCTACTGGAGGTGCATTCAGAGCTCATACTAAGAAAACAAAACCCCCCTTTAAGACGCTCCTACCTTCAGGCCGTACAGAAGATAATGCTGTGAACTTTGGACGACACACTGAAGTTATTCCAGGACACATAGCAGCCCACGTTGCAGGTCATGTCCTCCAGGTGCCGGTTGAGCCAGCCATCACTGGTCCATGCGTCAAAAGTGTCAAGGCCACGTGCACTCAATGGCGTCCGCATGGTTCCGTGCAGTTGGAGCTGGCAGAGAGATGTTATTCTGGTGGTCAAACCTCGGCTTCAGTGATTCTTTCTTGGTTTTCCCTTGCAGTTGTCTACGGGAGGCTTCCAGAGGTGGCAGAATGTACACGGAGCTCAGGGTTCCCTTTCTTAGTTTCTCTGATGAAGCGTTAGCCTAGCAAAAGGCCAGTTACATCACAAAGTGTTTCAAGTTCAGTGAGGATGCTGGCCATAGGATCACCATGTTCCCCACACTCGCACACTCCAGTATTCCCACCCTACAATCCACAACCTTTAAATCTTCTGCAATGACCCCTGTGCTAGAAAGCTGGAGCGCAGTAAACACGTGCCGCAATAGCAAGACAAGATAACAGCTATACAGACATAATAGTTATAAATATAGAGCAAGGTATTGATACAGGCAACAAAAACTGTAATATTCCTCAAGACACATTAGGTTCCTAATAACAAAACTTGTAATAAACCTCAAGCCAGAGGAAGTTCCCAATGCATAAACACTTTAGGGGCGATAAGACACATTTTAAAGCCACAAACTAAGGCAAATAGGGTCCTTCAGGAAGGATGCATGCATGAGAGTGGATGTGTGACAGGATTGTAGCAGGCGGGCAGTCCGTTCAAGATCTAGTGTACCATACTTTTACTTTTTTCCCCATGGGGGTTACTGAAGGTACTATATTCAATGTGACTGGAGGAGCATGCACAGGCCATAGTCATAAAACAGAACTCCCCGTATGATGCTCCTATCTTTTGGCCGTTCAAGAGAAGTTCCTGTGAACTTTTTGGGCCACCCAGCTTTTATGAGAGAAATAGACATGAGGCCAGCTTCCAGGCCGGGTCACCAAGGTGCCAGTTCAGAAAGCCATTTTGTCCATGTGTCCAAAGTTCCATTGCCACATTCAATGAACGGACTCTCCCGGCTTCCGAGAAGTTGGTACTGGCAGGAAGATGTTATTCTGGCAGCCAAACCTCTGCTTCAGGGATTCTTCCTTGGTTTGCTCCTGAAGTTGTATAGGGGAGGCATCCATAGTTGTTAACATGTACACTGAGCTCCGGGATTCCTCTCTGAGGTCCTCTGTTGAAGCCGCAGCCTAGCAACAGGCCAGTTACATCACAAAGTGGTTGAAGTTCAGTGAGGATCCGGGTCATAGAACAACATCTTCCCCACACACCCCACCTCCAGGATTCTCGCCTTATAGTCCACACTATTTGAATCTTCCGCCATGGTCCATGGGCAAATAAACTGGAGCACTGGAAACACAAGCCGCGATAGCAAGAGAAGATAACAGCAACGTAGCGATAACAGGAATTAAGATAGAGCAAGATTTTGACACAGGCAACAAAAATTACAATAAACCGCAAGACACATTCGGTTCCTAACAACAAAAGCTGTAATAATCCTCAAGCCGGAGGAAGTTCCCAATGCAAAAAGACCTTAGAGGCGACAAGACACATGTTTGAAAGCCATCAACATAGGCTAATCTTGTCCTTCAGGTGTGATGCATGCATGAGAGTGGGTCTGTGATAGGACTGCTGCAGACAGGCAGTCCCTTCAAGGTCTAGTACACTGTATTTCACTTTTCTCCCCCTCGGTGTTACGGCAGGGTCTATATATAGCGCTACTGGAGGTGCTTTCACAGCTCATACTAAGAAAACAAAACCCCCCTTTAAGACGCTCCTACCTTCAGGCCGTACAGAAGATAATGCTGTGAACTTTGGACGACACACTGAAGTTATTCCAGGACACATAGCAGCCCACGTTGCAGGTCATGTCCTCCAGGTGCCGGTTGAGCCAGCCATCACTGGTCCATGTGTCAAAAGTGTCAAGGCCACGTGCACTCAATGGCGTCCCCATGGTTGCGTGCAGTTGGAGCTCTCAGAGAGATGTTATTCTGGTGGTCAAACCTCGGCTTCAGTGATTCTTCCTTGGTTTTCCCTTGCAGTTGTCTACGGGAGGCTTCCAGAGGTGTCAGAATGTACACGGAGCTCAGGGTTCCCTTTCTTAGTTTCTCTGATGAAGCGTTAGCCTAGCAAAAGGCCAGTTACATCACAAAGTGTTTCAAGTTCAGTGAGGATGCTGGCCATAGGATCACCATGTTCCCCACACTCGCACACTCCAGTATTCCCACCCTACAATCCACAACCTTTAAATCTTCTGCAATGACCCCTGTGCTAGAAAGCTGGAGCGCAGTAAACACGTGCCGCAATAGCAAGACAAGATAACAGCTATACAGACATAATAGTTATAAATATAGAGCAAGGTATTGATACAGGCAACAAAAACTGTAATATTCCTCAAGACACATTAGGTTCCTAATAACAAAACTTGTAATAAACCTCAAGCCAGAGGAAGTTCCCAATGCATAAACACTTTAGGGGCGATAAGACACATATTTTAAAGCCACAAACTAAGGCAAATAGGGTCCTTCAGGAAGGATGCATGCATGAGAGTGGATGGGTGACAGGATTGTAGCAGGCGGGCAGTCCGTTCAAGATCTAGTGTACCACACTTTTACTTTTTTCCCCATGGGGGTTACTGAAGGTACTATATTCAATGTGACTGGAGGAGCATGCACAGGCCATAGTAATAAAACAGAACTCCCCGTATGATGCTCCTATCTTTTGGCCGTTCAAGAGAAGTTCCTGTGAACTTTTTGGGCCACCCAGCTTTTATGAGAGAAATAGACATGAGGCCAGCTTCCAGGCCGGGTCACCAAGGTGCCAGTTCAGAAAGCCATTTTGTCCATGTGTCCAAAGTTCCATTGCCACATTCAATGAACGGACTCTCCCGGCTTCCGAGAAGTTGGTACTGGCAGGAAGATGTTATTCTGGCAGCCAAACCTCTGCTTCAGGGATTCTTCCTTGGTTTGCTCCTGAAGTTGTATAGGGGAGGCATCCATAGTTGTTAACATGTACACTGAGCTCCGGGATTCCTCTCTGAGGTCCTCTGTTGAAGCCGCAGCCTAGCAACAGGCCAGTTACATCACAAAGTGGTTGAAGTTCAGTGAGGATCCGGGTCATAGAACAACATCTTCCCCACACACCCCACCTCCAGGATTCTCGCCTTATAGTCCACACTATTTGAATCTTCCGCCATGGTCCATGGGCAAATAAACTGGAGCACTGGAAACACAAGCCGCGATAGCAAGAGAAGATAACAGCAACGTAGCGATAACAGGAATTAAGATAGAGCAAGATTTTGACACAGGCAACAAAAATTACAATAAACCGCAAGACACATTCGGTTCCTAACAACAAAAGCTGTAATAATCCTCAAGCCGGAGGAAGTTCCCAATGCAAAAAGACCTTAGAGGCGACAAGACACATGTTTGAAAGCCATCAACATAGGCTAATCTTGTCCTTCAGGTGTGATGCATGCATGAGAGTGGGTCTGTGATAGGACTGCTGCAGACAGGCAGTCCCTTCAAGGTCTAGTACACTGTATTTCACTTTTCTCCCCCTCGGTGTTACGGCAGGGTCTATATATAGCGCTACTGGAGGTGCTTTCACAGCTCATACTAAGAAAACAAAACCCCCCTTTAAGACGCTCCTACCTTCAGGCCGTACAGAAGATAATGCTGTGACCTTTGGACGACACACTGAAGTTATTCCAGGACACATAGCAGCCCACGTTGCAGGTCATGTCCTCCAGGTGCCGGTTGAGCCAGCCATCACTGGTCCATGCGTCAAAAGTGTCAAGGCCACGTGCACTCAATGGCGTCCCCATGGTTCCGTGCAGTTGGAGCTGGCAGAGAGATGTTATTCTGGTGGTCAAACCTCGGCTTCAGTGATTCTTCCTTGGTTTTCCCTTGCAGTTGTCTACGGGAGGCTTCCAGAGGTGGCAGAATGTACACGGAGCTCAGGGTTCCCTTTCTTAGTTTCTCTGATGAAGCGTTAGCCTAGCAAAAGGCCAGTTACATCACAAAGTGTTTCAAGTTCAGTGAGGATGCTGGCCATAGGATCACCATGTTCCCCACACTCGCACACTCCAGTATTCCCACCCTACAATCCACAACCTTTAAATCTTCTGCAATGACCCCTGTGCTAGAAAGCTGGAGCGCAGTAAACACGTGCCACAATAGCAAGACAATATAACAGCTATATAGACATAATAGTTATAAATATAGAGCAAGGTATTGATACAGGCAACAAAAACTGTAATATTCCTCAAGACACATTAGGTTCCTAATAACAAAACTTGTAATAAACCTCAAGCCAGAGGAAGTTCCCAATGCATAAACACTTTAGGGGCGATAAGACACATATTTTAAAGCAACTAATTAAGGCAAATAGGGTCCTTCAGGAAGGATGCATGCATGAGAGTGGATGTGTGACAGGATTGCAGCAGGTGGGCAGTCCGTTCAAGATCTAGTGTACCATACTTTTACTTTTTTCCCCATGGGGGTTACTGAAGGTACTATATTCAATGTGACTGGAGGAGCATGCACAGGCCATAGTAATAAAACAGAACTCCCTGTATGATGCTCCTATCTTTTGGCCGTTCAAGAGAAGTTACTGTGAACTTTTTGGGCCACCCAGCTTTTATGAGAGAAATAGACATGAGGCCAGCTTCCAGGCCGGGTCACCAAGGTGCCAGTTCAGAGAGCAATTTTGTCCATGTGTCCAATGTTCCATTGTCACATTCAATGAACGGACTCTCCCGGCTTCCGAGAACTTGGCGCTGGCAGGAAGATGTTATTCTGGCAGCCAAACCTCTGCTTCAGTGATTCTTCCTTGGTTTGCTCCTGAAGTTGTATAGGGGAGGCATCCATAGTTGTTAACATGTACACTGAGCTCGGGGATTCCTCTCTGAGGTCCTCTGTTGAAGCCGCAGCCTAGCAACAGGCCAGTTACATCACAAAGTGGTTGAAGTTCAGTGAGGATCCGGGTCATAGAACAACATCTTCCCAACACACCCCACCTCCAGGATTCTCACCTTATAGTCCACACTATTTGAATCTTCCACAGTGGTCCATGTGCAAATAAACTGGAGCACTGGAAACACAAGCCGCGATAGCAAGAGAAGATAACAGCAACGTAGCGATAACAGGAATTAAGATAGAGCAAGATTTTGACACAGGCAACAAAAATTACAATAAACCGCAAGACACATTCGGTTCCTAACAACAAAAGCTGTAATAATCCTCAAGCCGGAGGAAGTTCCCAATGCAAAAAGACCTTAGAGGCGACAAGATACATGTTTGAAAGCCATCAACAAAGGCTAATCTTGTCCTTCAGGTGTGATGCATGCATGAGAGTGGGTCTGTGATAGGACTGCTGCAGACAGGCAGTCCCTTCAAGGTCTAGTACACTGTATTTCACTTTTCTCCCCCTCGGTGTTACGGCAGGGTCTATATATAGCGCTACTGGAGGTGCATTCACAGCTCATACTAAGAAAACAAAACCCCCCTTTAAGACACTCCTACCTTCAGGCCGTACAGAAGATAATGCTGTGAACTTTGGACGACACACTGAAGTTATTCCAGGACACATAGCAGCCCACGTTGCAGGTCATGTCCTCCAGGTGCCGGTTGAGCCAGCCATCACTGGTCCATGCGTCAAAAGTGTCAAGGCCACGTGCACTCAATGGCGTCCCCATGGTTCCGTGCAGTTGGAGCTGGCAGAGAGATGTTATTCTGGTGGTCAAACCTCGGCTTCAGTGATTCTTCCTTGGTTTTTCCTTGCAGTTGTCTATGGGAGGCTTCCAGAGGTGGCAGAATGTACACGGAGCTCAGGGTTCCCTTTCTTAGTTTCTCTGATGAAGCGTTAGCCTAGCAAAAGGCCAGTTACATCACAAAGTGTTTCAAGTTCAGTGAGGATGCTGGCCATAGGATCACCATGTTCCCCACACTCGCACACTCCAGTATTCCCACCCTACAATCCACAACCTTTAAATCTTCTGCAATGACCCCTGTGCTAGAAAGCTGGAGCGCAGTAAACACGTGCCGCAATAGCAAGACAAGATAACAGCTATACAGACATAATAGTTATACATATAGAGCAAGGTATTGATACAGGCAACAAAAACTGTAATATTCCTCAAGACACATTAGGTTCCTAATAACAAAACTTGTAATAAACCTCAAGCCAGAGGAAGTTCCCAATGCATAAACACTTTAGGGGCGATAAGACACATATTTTAAAGCCACAAACTAAGGCAAATAGGGTCCTTCAGGAAGGATGCATGCATGAGAGTGGATGTGTGACAGGATTGTAGCAGGCGGGCAGTCCTTTCAAGATCTAGTGTACCATACTTTTACTTTTTTCCCCATGGGGGTTACTGAAGGTACTATATTCAATGTGACTGGAGGAGCTTGCACAGGCCATAGTCATAAAACAGAACTCCCCGTATGATGCTCCTATCTTTTGGCCGTTCAAGAGAAGTTCCTGTGAACTTTTTGGGCCACCCAGCTTTTATGACAGAAATAGACATGAGGCCAGCTTCCAGGCCGGGTCACCAAGGTGCCAGTTCAGAAAGCCATTTTGTCCATGTGTCCAAAGTTCCATTGCCACATTCAATGAACGGACTCTCCCGGCTTCCGAGAACTTGGTGCTGGCAGGAAGATGTTATTCTGGCAGCCAAACCTCTGCTTCAGTGATTCTTCCTTGGTTTGCTCCTGAAGTTGTATAGGGGAGGCATCCATAGTTGTTAACATGTACACTGAGCTCCGGGATTCCTCTCTGAGGTCCTCTGTTGAAGCCGCAGCCTAGCAACAGGCCAGTTACATCACAAAGTGGTTGAAGTTCAGTGAGGATCCGGGTCATAGAACAACATCTTCCCCACACACCCCACCTCCAGGATTCTCGCCTTATAGTCCACACTATTTGAATCTTCCGCAATGGTCCATGTGCAAATAAACTGGAGCACTGGAAACACAAGCCGCGAAAGCAAGAGAAGATAACAGCAACGTAGCGATAACAGGAATTAAGATAGAGCAAGATTTTGACACAGGCAACAAAAATTACAATAAACCGCAAGACACATTCGGTTCCTAACAACAAAAGCTGTAATAATCCTCAAGCCGGAGGAAGTTCCCAATGCAAAAAGACCTTAGAGGCGACAAGATACATGTTTGAAAGCCATCAACAAAGGCTAATCTTGTCCTTCAGGTGTGATGCATGCATGAGAGTGGGTCTGTGATAGGACTGCTGCAGACAGGCAGTCCCTTCAAGGTCTAGTACACTGTATTTCACTTTTCTCCCCCTCGGTGTTACGGCAGGGTCTATATATAGCGCTACTGGAGGTGCATTCACAGCTCATACTAAGAAAACAAAACCCCCCTTTAAGACGCTCCTACCTTCAGGCCGTACAGAAGATAATGCTGTGAACTTTGGACGACACACTGAAGTTATTCCAGGACACATAGCAGCCCACGTTGCAGGTCATGTCCTCCAGGTGCCGGTTGAGCCAGCCATCACTGGTCCATGCGTCAAAAGTGTCAAGGCCACGTGCACTCAATGGCGTCCCCATGGTTCCGTGCAGTTGGAGCTGGCAGAGAGATGTTATTCTGGTGGTCAAACCTCGGCTTCAGTGATTCTTCCTTGGTTTTTCCTTGCAGTTGTCTATGGGAGGCTTCCAGAGGTGGCAGAATGTACACGGAGCTCAGGGTTCCCTTTCTTAGTTTCTCTGATGAAGCGTTAGCCTAGCAAAAGGCCAGTTACATCACAAAGTGTTTCAAGTTCAGTGAGGATGCTGGCCATAGGATCACCATGTTCCCCACACTCGCACACTCCAGTATTCCCACCCTACAATCCACAACCTTTAAATCTTCTGCAATGACCCCTGTGCTAGAAAGCTGGAGCGCAGTAAACACGTGCCGCAATAGCAAGACAAGATAACAGCTATACAGACATAATAGTTATAAATATAGAGCAAGGTATTGATACAGGCAACAAAAACTGTAATATTCCTCAAGACACATTAGGTTCCTAATAACAAAACTTGTAATAAACCTCAAGCCAGAGGAAGTTCCCAATGCATAAACACTTTAGGGGCGATAAGACACATATTTTAAAGCCACAAACTAAGGCAAATAGGGTCCTTCAGGAAGGATGCATGCATGAGAGTGGATGTGTGACAGGATTGTAGCAGGCGGGCAGTCCTTTCAAGATCTAGTGTACCATACTTTTACTTTTTTCCCCATGGGGGTTACTGAAGGTACTATATTCAATGTGACTGGAGGAGCTTGCACAGGCCATAGTAATAAAACAGAACTCCCCGTATGATGCTCCTATCTTTTGGCCGTTCAAGAGAAGTTCCTGTGAACTTTTTGGGCCACCCAGCTTTTATGACAGAAATAGACATGAGGCCAGCTTCCAGGCCGGGTCACCAAGGTGCCAGTTCAGAAAGCCATTTTGTCCATGTGTCCAAAGTTCCATTGCCACATTCAATGAACGGACTCTCCCGGCTTCCGAGAACTTGGTGCTGGCAGGAAGATGTTATTCTGGCAGCCAAACCTCTGCTTCAGTGATTCTTCCTTGGTTTGCTCCTGAAGTTGTATAGGGGAGGCATCCATAGTTGTTAACATGTACACTGAGCTCCGGGATTCCTCTCTGAGGTCCTCTGTTGAAGCCGCAGCCTAGCAACAGGCCAGTTACATCACAAAGTGGTTGAAGTTCAGTGAGGATCCGGGTCATAGAACAACATCTTCCCCACACACCCCACCTCCAGGATTCTCGCCTTATAGTCCACACTATTTGAATCTTCCGCAATGGTCCATGTGCAAATAAACTGGAGCACTGGAAACACAAGCCGCGAAAGCAAGAGAAGATAACAGCAACGTAGCGATAACAGGAATTAAGATAGAGCAAGATTTTGACACAGGCAACAAAAATTACAATAAACCGCAAGACACATTCGGTTCCTAACAACAAAAGCTGTAATAATCCTCAAGCCGGAGGAAGTTCCCAATGCAAAAAGACCTTAGAGGCGACAAGATACATGTTTGAAAGCCATCAACAAAGGCTAATCTTGTCCTTCAGGTGTGATGCATGCATGAGAGTGGGTCTGTAATAGGACTGCTGCAGACAGGCAGTCCCTTCAAGGTCTAGTACACTGTATTTCACTTTTCTCCCCCTCGGTGTTACGGCAGGGTCTATATATAGCGCTACTGGAGGTGCATTCACAGCTCATACTAAGAAAACAAAACCCCCCTTTAAGACGCTCCTACCTTCAGGCCGTACAGAAGATAATGCTGTGAACTTTGGACGACACACTGAAGTTATTCCAGGACACATAGCAGCCCACGTTGCAGGTCATGTCCTCCAGGTGCCGGTTGAGCCAGCCATCACTGGTCCATGTGTCAAAAGTGTCAAGGCCACGTGCACTCAATGGCGTCCCCATGGTTCCGTGCAGTTGGAGCTCTCAGAGAGATGTTATTCTGGTGGTCAAACCTTGGCTTCAGTGATTGTTCCTTGGTTTTTACTTGCAGTTGTCTATGGGAGGCTTCCAGAGGTGTCAGAATATACACGGAGCTCAGGGTTCCCTTTCTTAGTTTCTCTGATGAAGCGTTAGTCTAGCAAAAGGCCAGTTACATCACAAAGTGTTTCAAGTTCAGTGAGGATGCTGGCCATAGGATCACCATGTTCCCCACACTCGCACACTCCAGTATTCCCACCCTACAATCCACAACCTTTAAATCTTCTGCAATGACCCCTGTGCTAGAAAGCTGGAGCGCAGTAAACACGTGCCGCAATAGCAAGACAAGATAACAGCTATACAGACATAATAGTTATAAATATAGAGCAAGGTATTGATACAGGCAACAAAAACTGTAATATTCCTCAAGACACATTAGGTTCCTAATAACAAAACTTGTAATAAACCTCAAGCCAGAGGAAGTTCCCAATGCATAAACACTTTAGGGGCGATAAGACACATATTTTAAAGCCACAAACTAAGGCAAATAGGGTCCTTCAGGAAGGATGCATGCATAAGAGTGGATGTGGGACAGGATTGTAGCAGGCGGGCAGTCCGTTCAAGATCTACTGTACCATACTTTTACTTTTTTCCCCATGGGGGTTACTGAAGGTACTATATTCAATGTGACTGGAGGAGCTTGCACAGGCCATAGTCATAAAACAGAACTCCCTGTATGATGCTCATATCTTCTGGCCATTCAAGAGAAGTTACTGTGAACTTTTTGGGCCACCCAGCTTTTATGAGAGAAATAGACATGAGGCCAGCTTCCAGGCCGGGTCACCAAGGTGCCAGTTCAGAAAGCCATTTTGTCCATGTGTCCAAAGTTCCATTGCCACATTCAATGAACGGACTCTCCCGGCTTCTGAGAAGTTGGTGCTGGCTGGAAGATGTTATTCTGGCAGCCAAACCTCTGCTTCAGTGATTCTTCCTTGGTTTGTTCTTGAAGTTGTATAGGGGAGGGATCCATAGTTGTTAACATGTACACTGAGCTCGGGGATTCCTCTCTGAGGTCCTCTGTTGAAGCCGCAGCCTAGCAACAGGTCAGTTACATCACAAAGTGGTTGAAGTTCAGTGAGGATGCAGGTCATAGATCCCCACCTTCCCCACACACCCCACCTCCAGGATTCTCGCCTTATAGTCCACACTATTTGAATCTTCCACAGTGGTCCATGTGCAAATAAACTGGAGCACTGGAAACACAAGCCGCAATAGCAAGAGAAGATAATAGCAACTTAGCGATTACAGGAATTAAGATAGAGCAAGATTTTGACACAGGCAACAAAAATTACAATAAACCATAAGACACATTCGGTTCCTAACAACAAAAGCTGTAATAATCCTCAAGGCGGAGGAAGTTCCCAAGGCAAAAAGACCTTAGAGGTGACAACACACATGTTTGAAAGACATCAACAAAGGCTAATCTTGTCCTTCAGGTGTGATGCATGCATGAGAGTGGGTCTGTGATAGGACTGCTGCAGACAGGCAGTCCCTTCAAGGTCTAGTACACCATATTTCACTTTTTTTCCCCTCGGTGTTACAGTAGTGTCTATATATAGCGCTACTGGAGGTGCATTCACAGCTCATACTAAGAAAACAAAACCCCCCTTTAAGACGCTGCTACCTTCTGGCCGTTCAGAAGATAATGCTGTGACCTTTGGACGACACACTGAAGTTATTCCAGGACACATAGCAGCCCACGTTGCAGGTCATGTCCTCCAGGTGCCGGTTGAGCCAGCCATCACTGGTCCATGCGTCAAAAGTGTCAAGGCCACATGCACTCAATGGCGTCCGCATGGTTCCGTGCAGTTGGAGCTGGCAGAGAGATGTTATTCTGTTGGCCAAACCTTGGCTTCAGTGATTCTTCCTTGGTTTTTCCTTGCAGTTGTCTATGGGAGGCTTCCAGAGGTGTCAGAATGTACACGGAGCTCAGGGTTCCCTTTCTTAGTTTCTCTGATGAAGCGTTAGCCTAGCAAAAGGCCAGTTACATCACAAAGTGTTTCAAGTTCAGTGAGGATGCTGGCCATAGGATCACCATGTTCCCCACACTCGCACACTCCAGTATTCCCACCCTACAATCCACAACCTTTAAATCTTCTGCAATGACCCCTGTGCTAGAAAGCTGGAGCGCAGTAAACACGTGCCACAATAGCAAGACAATATAACAGCTATATAGACATAATAGTTATAAATATAGAGCAAGGTATTGATACAGGCAACAAAAACTGTAATATTCCTCAAGACACATTAGGTTCCTAATAACAAAACTTGTAATAAACCTCAAGCCAGAGGAAGTTCCCAATGCATAAACACTTTAGGGGCGATAAGACACATATTTTAAAGCAACTAATTAAGGCAAATAGGGTCCTTCAGGAAGGATGCATGCATGAGAGTGGATGTGTGACAGGATTGCAGCAGGTGGGCAGTCCTTTCAAGATCTAGTGTACCATACTTTTACTTTTTTCCCCATGGGGGTTACTGAAGGTACTATATTCAATGTGACTGGAGGAGCATGCACAGGCCATAGTCATAAAACAGAACTCCCCGTATGATGCTCCTATCTTTTGGCCGTTCAAGAGAAGTTCCTGTGAACTTTTTGGGCCACCCAGCTTTTATGAGAGAAATAGACATGAGGCCAGCTTCCAGGCCGGGTCACCAAGGTGCCAGTTCAGAGAGCAATTTTGTCCATGTGTCCAAAGTTCCATTGTCACATTCAATGAACGGACTCTCCCGGCTTCCGAGAACTTGGCGCTGGCAGGAAGATGTTATTCTGGCAGCCAAACCTCTGCTTCAGTGATTCTTCCTTGGTTTGCTCCTGAAGTTGTATAGGGGAGGCATCCATAGTTGTTAACATGTACACTGAGCTCGGGGATTCCTCTCTGAGGTCCTCTGTTGAAGCCGCAGCCTAGCAACAGGCCAGTTACATCACAAAGTGGTTGAAGTTCAGTGAGGATCCGGGTCATAGAACAACATCTTCCCAACACACCCCACCTCCAGGATTCTCACCTTATAGTCCACACTATTTGAATCTTCCACAGTGGTCCATGTGCAAATAAACTGGAGCACTGGAAACACAAGCTGCGATAGCAAGAGAAGATAACAGCAACGTAGCGATAACAGGAATTAAGATAGAGCAAGATTTTGACACAGGCAACAAAAATTACAATAAACCGCAAGACACATTCGGTTCCTAACAACAAAAGCTGTAATAATCCTCAAGCCGGAGGAAGTTCCCAATGCAAAAAGACCTTAGAGGCGACAAGATACATGTTTGAAAGCCATCAACAAAGGCTAATCTTGTCCTTCAGGTGTGATGCATGCATGAGAGTGGGTCTGTGATAGGACTGCTGCAGACAGGCAGTCCCTTCAAGGTCTAGTACACTGTATTTCACTTTTCTCCCCCTCGGTGTTACGGCAGGGTCTATATATAGCGCTACTGGAGGTGCATTCACAGCTCATACTAAGAAAACAAAACCCCCCTTTAAGACGCTCCTACCTTCAGGCCGTACAGAAGATAATGCTGTGAACTTTGGACGACACACTGAAGTTATTCCAGGACACATAGCAGCCCACGTTGCAGGTCATGTCCTCCAGGTGCCGGTTGAGCCAGCCATCACTGGTCCATGCGTCAAAAGTGTCAAGGCCACGTGCACTCAATGGCGTCCCCATGGTTCCGTGCAGTTGGAGCTGGCAGAGAGATGTTATTCTGGTGGTCAAACCTCGGCTTCAGTGATTCTTCCTTGGTTTTTCCTTGCAGTTGTCTATGGGAGGCTTCCAGAGGTGGCAGAATGTACACGGAGCTCAGGGTTCCCTTTCTTAGTTTCTCTGATGAAGCGTTAGCCTAGCAAAAGGCCAGTTACATCACAAAGTGTTTCAAGTTCAGTGAGGATGCTGGCCATAGGATCACCATGTTCCCCACACTCGCACACTCCAGTATTCCCACCCTACAATCCACAACCTTTAAATATTCTGCAATGACCCCTGTGCTAGAAAGCTGGAGCGCAGTAAACACGTGCCGCAATAGCAAGACAAGATAACAGCTATACAGACATAATAGTTATACATATAGAGCAAGGTATTGATACAGGCAACAAAAACTGTAATATTCCTCAAGACACATTAGGTTCCTAATAACAAAACTTGTAATAAACCTCAAGCCAGAGGAAGTTCCCAATGCATAAACACTTTAGGGGCGATAAGACACATATTTTAAAGCCACAAACTAAGGCAAATAGGGTACTTCAGGAAGGATGCATGCATGAGAGTGGATGTGTGACAGGATTGTAGCAGGCGGGCAGTCCTTTCAAGATCTAGTGTACCATACTTTTACTTTTTTCCCCATGGGGGTTACTGAAGGTACTATATTCAATGTGACTGGAGGAGCTTGCACAGGCCATAGTCATAAAACAGAACTCCCCGTATGATGCTCCTATCTTTTGGCCGTTCAAGAGAAGTTCCTGTGAACTTTTTGGGCCACCCAGCTTTTATGACAGAAATAGACATGAGGCCAGCTTCCAGGCCGGGTCACCAAGGTGCCAGTTCAGAAAGCCATTTTGTCCATGTGTCCAAAGTTCCATTGCCACATTCAATGAACGGACTCTCCCGGCTTCCGAGAACTTGGTGATGGCAGGAAGATGTTATTCTGGCAGCCAAACCTCTGCTTCAGTGATTCTTCCTTGGTTTGCTCCTGAAGTTGTATAGGGGAGGCATCCATAGTTGTTAACATGTACACTGAGCTCCGGGATTCCTCTCTGAGGTCCTCTGTTGAAGCCGCAGCCTAGCAACAGGCCAGTTACATCACAAAGTGGTTGAAGTTCAGTGAGGATCCGGGTCATAGAACAACATCTTCCCCACACACCCCACCTCCAGGATTCTCGCCTTATAGTCCACACTATTTGAATCTTCCGCAATGGTCCATGTGCAAATAAACTGGAGCACTGGAAACACAAGCCGCGAAAGCAAGAGAAGATAACAGCAACGTAGCGATAACAGGAATTAAGATAGAGCAAGATTTTGACACAGGCAACAAAAATTACAATAAACCGCAAGACACATTCGGTTCCTAACAACAAAAGCTGTAATAATCCTCAAGCCGGAGGAAGTTCCCAATGCAAAAAGACCTTAGAGGCGACAAGATACATGTTTGAAAGCCATCAACAAAGGCTAATCTTGTCCTTCAGGTGTGATGCATGCATGAGAGTGGGTCTGTGATAGGACTGCTGCAGACAGGCAGTCCCTTCAAGGTCTAGTACACTGTATTTCACTTTTCTCCCCCTCGGTGTTACGGCAGGGTCTATATATAGTGCTACTGGAGGTGCATTCACAGCTCATACTAAGAAAACAAAACCCCCCTTTAAGACGCTCCTACCTTCAGGCCGTACAGAAGATAATGCTGTGAACTTTGGACGACACACTGAAGTTATTCCAGGACACATAGCAGCCCACGTTGCAGGTCATGTCCTCCAGGTGCCGGTTGAGCCAGCCATCACTGGTCCATGTGTCAAAAGTGTCAAGGCCACGTGCACTCAATGGCATCCCCATGGTTCCGTGCAGTTGGAGCTCTCAGAGAGATGTTATTCTGGTGGTCAAACCTTGGCTTCAGTGATTGTTCCTTGGTTTTTACTTGCAGTTGTCTATGGGAGGCTTCCAGAGGTGTCAGAATATACACGGAGCTCAGGGTTCCCTTTCTTAGTTTCTCTGATGAAGCGTTAGTCTAGCAAAAGGCCAGTTACATCACAAAGTGTTTCAAGTTCAGTGAGGATGCTGGCCATAGGATCACCATGTTCCCCACACTCGCACACTCCAGTATTCCCACCCTACAATCCACAACCTTTAAATCTTCTGCAATGACCCCTGTGCTAGAAAGCTGGAGCGCAGTAAACACGTGCCGCAATAGCAAGACAAGATAACAGCTATACAGACATAATAGTTATAAATATAGAGCAAGGTATTGATACAGGCAACAAAAACTGTAATATTCCTCAAGACACATTAGGTTCCTAATAACAAAACTTGTAATAAACCTCAAGCCAGAGGAAGTTCCCAATGCATAAACACTTTAGGGGCGATAAGACACATATTTTAAAGCCACAAACTAAGGCAAATAGGGTCCTTCAGGAAGGATGCATGCATAAGAGTGGATGTGGGACAGGATTGTAGCAGGCGGGCAGTCCGTTCAAGATCTACTGTACCATACTTTTACTTTTTTCCCCATGGGGGTTACTGAAGGTACTATATTCAATGTGACTGGAGGAGCTTGCACAGGCCATAGTCATAAAACAGAACTCCCTGTATGATGCTCATATCTTCTGGCCATTCAAGAGAAGTTACTGTGAACTTTTTGGGCCACCCAGCTTTTATGAGAGAAATAGACATGAGGCCAGCTTCCAGGCCGGGTCACCAAGGTGCCAGTTCAGAAAGCCATTTTGTCCATGTGTCCAAAGTTCCATTGCCACATTCAATGAACGGACTCTCCCGGCTTCTGAGAAGTTGGTGCTGGCTGGAAGATGTTATTCTGGCAGCCAAACCTCTGCTTCAGTGATTCTTCCTTGGTTTGTTCTTGAAGTTGTATAGGGGAGGGATCCATAGTTGTTAACATGTACACTGAGCTCGGGGATTCCTCTCTGAGGTCCTCTGTTGAAGCCGCAGCCTAGCAACAGGCCAGTTACATCACAAAGTGGTTGAAGTTCAGTGAGGATGCAGGTCATAGATCCCCACCTTCCCCACACACCCCACCTCCAGGATTCTCGCCTTATAGTCCACACTATTTGAATCTTCCACAGTGGTCCATGTGCAAATAAACTGGAGCACTGGAAACACAAGCCGCAATAGCAAGAGAAGATAATAGCAACTTAGCGATTACAGGAATTAAGATAGAGCAAGATTTTGACACAGGCAACGAAAATTACAATAAACCGTAAGACACATTCGGTTCCTAACAACAAAAGCTGTAATAATCCTCAAGGCGGAGGAAGTTCCCAAGGCAAAAAGACCTTAGAGGTGACAACACACATGTTTGAAAGACATCAACAAAGGCTAATCTTGTCCTTCAGGTGTGATGCATGCATGAGAGTGGGTCTGTGATAGGACTGCTGCAGACAGGCAGTCCCTTCAAGGTCTAGTACACCATATTTCACTTTTTTTCCCCTCGGTGTTACAGTAGTGTCTATATATAGCGCTACTGGAGGTGCATTCACAGCTCATACTAAGAAAACAAAACCCCCCTTTAAGACGCTGCTACCTTCTGGCCGTTCAGAAGATAATGCTGTGACCTTTGGACGACACACTGAAGTTATTCCAGGACACATAGCAGCCCACGTTGCAGGTCATGTCCTCCAGGTGCCGGTTGAGCCAGCCATCACTGGTCCATGCGTCAAAAGTGTCAAGGCCACATGCACTCAATGGCGTCCGCATGGTTCCGTGCAGTTGGAGCTGGCAGAGAGATGTTATTCTGTTGGCCAAACCTTGGCTTCAGTGATTCTTCCTTGGTTTTTCCTTGCAGTTGTCTATGGGAGGCTTCCAGAGGTGTCAGAATGTACACGGAGCTCAGGGTTCCCTTTCTTAGTTTCTCTGATGAAGCGTTAGTCTAGCAAAAGGCCAGTTACATCACAAAGTGTTTCAAGTTCAGTGAGGATGCTGGCCATAGGATCACCATGTTCCCCACACTCGCACACTCCAGTATTCCCACCCTACAATCCACAACCTTTAAATCTTCTGCAATGACCCCTGTGCTAGAAAGCTGGAGCGCAGTAAACACGTGCCACAATAGCAAGACAATATAACAGCTATATAGACATAATAGTTATAAATATAGAGCAAGGTATTGATACAGGCAACAAAAACTGTAATATTCCTCAAGACACATTAGGTTCCTAATAACAAAACTTGTAATAAACCTCAAGCCAGAGGAAGTTCCCAATGCATAAACACTTTAGGGGCGATAAGACACATATTTTAAAGCAACTAATTAAGGCAAATAGGGTCCTTCAGGAAGGATGCATGCATGAGAGTGGATGTGTGACAGGATTGCAGCAGGTGGGCAGTCCGTTCAAGATCTAGTGTACCATACTTTTACTTTTTTCCCCATGGGGGTTACTGAAGGTACTATATTCAATGTGACTGGAGGAGCATGCACAGGCCATAGTAATAAAACAGAACTCCCCGTATGATGCTCCTATCTTTTGGCCGTTCAAGAGAAGTTACTGTGAACTTTTTGGGCCACCCAGCTTTTATGAGAGAAATAGACATGAGGCCAGCTTCCAGGCCGGGTCACCAAGGTGCCAGTTCAGAGAGCAATTTTGTCCATGTGTCCAATGTTCCATTGTCACATTCAATGAACGGACTCTCCCGGCTTCCGAGAACTTGGCGCTGGCAGGAAGATGTTATTCTGGCAGCCAAACCTCTGCTTCAGTGATTCTTCCTTGGTTTGCTCCTGAAGTTGTATAGGGGAGGCATCCATAGTTGTTAACATGTACACTGAGCTCCGGGATTCCTCTCTGAGGTCCTCTGTTGAAGCCGCAGCCTAGCAACAGGCCAGTTACATCACAAAGTGGTTGAAGTTCAGTGAGGATCCGGGTCATAGAACAACATCTTCCCCACACACCCCACCTCCAGGATTCTCACCTTATAGTCCACACTATTTGAATCTTCCACAGTGGTCCATGTGCAAATAAACTGGAGCACTGGAAACACAAGCCGCGATAGCAAGAGAAGATAACAGCAACGTAGCGATAACAGGAATTAAGATAGAGCAAGATTTTGACACAGGCAACAAAAATTACAATAAACCGCAAGACACATTCGGTTCCTAACAACAAAAGCTGTAATAATCCTCAAGCCGGAGGAAGTTAACAATGCAAAAAGACCTTAGAGGCGACAAGATACATGTTTG
Source organism: Manis pentadactyla (assembly GCF_030020395.1). Classification (NCBI taxonomy): domain Eukaryota; kingdom Metazoa; phylum Chordata; class Mammalia; order Pholidota; family Manidae; genus Manis; species Manis pentadactyla. Next base: position 148,574,422 of record NC_080023.1, read on the forward strand.
AAAGCCATCAACAAAGGCTAATCTTGTCCTTCAGGTGTGATGCATGCATGAGAGTGGGTCTGTGATAGGACTGCTGCAGACAGGCAGTCCCTTCAAGGTCTAGTACACTGTATTTCACTTTTCTCCCCCTCGGTGTTACGGCAGGGTCTATATATAGCGCTACTGGAGGTGCATTCAGAGCTCATACTAAGAAAACAAAACCCCCCTTTAAGACGCTCCTACCTTCAGGCCGTACAGAAGATAATGCTGTGAACTTTGGACGACACACTGAAGTTATTCCAGGACACATAGCAGCCCACGTTGCAGGTCCTGTCCTCCAGGTGCCGGTTGAGCCAGCCATCACTGGTCCATGCGTCAAAAGTGTCAAGGCCACGTGCACTCAATGGCGTCCCCATGGTTCCGTGCAGTTGGAGCTGGCAGAGAGATGTTTTTCTGGTGGTCAAACCTCGGCTTCAGTGATTCTTCCTTGGTTTTTCCTTGCAGTTGTCTATGGGAGGCTTCCAGAGGTGGCAGAATGTACACGGAGCTCAGGGTTCCCTTTCTTAGTTTCTCTGATGAAGCGTTAGCCTAGCAAAAGGCCAGTTACATCACAAAGTGTTTCAAGTTCAGTGAGGATGCTGGCCATAGGATCACCATGTTCCCCACACTCGCACACTCCAGTATTCCCACCCTACAATCCACAACCTTTAAATCTTCTGCAATGACCCCTGTGCTAGAAAGCTGGAGCGCAGTAAACACGTGCCGCAATAGCAAGACAAGATAACAGCTATACAGACATAATAGTTATACATATAGAGCAAGGTATTGATACAGGCAACAAAAACTGTAATATTCCTCAAGACACATTAGGTTCCTAATAACAAAACTTGTAATAAACCTCAAGCCAGAGGAAGTTCCCAATGCATAAACACTTTAGGGGCGATAAGACACATATTTTAAAGCCACAAACTAAGGCAAATAGGGTCCTTCAGGAAGGATGCATGCATGAGAGTGGATGTGTGACAGGATTGTAGCAGGCGGGCAGTCCTTTCAAGATCTAGTGTACCATACTTTTACTTTTTTCCCCATGGGGGTTACTGAAGGTACTATATTCAATGTGACTGGAGGAGCTTGCACAGGCCATAGTCATAAAACAGAACTCCCTGTATGATGCTCATATCTTCTGGCCATTCAAGAGAAGTTACTGTGAACTTTTTGGGCCACCCAGCTTTTATGAGAGAAATAGACATGAGGCCAGCTTCCAGGCCGGGTCACCAAGGTGCCAGTTCAGAAAGCCATTTTGTCCATGTGTCCAAAGTTCCATTGCCACATTCAATGAACGGACTCTCCCGGCTTCTGAGAAGTTGGTGCTGGCTGGAAGATGTTATTCTGGCAGCCAAACCTCTGCTTCAGTGATTCTTCCTTGGTTTGTTCTTGAAGTTGTATAGGGGAGGGATCCATAGTTGTTAACATGTACACTGAGCTCGGGGATTCCTCTCTGAGGTCCTCTGTTGAAGCCGCAGCCTAGCAACAGGCCAGTTACATCACAAAGTGGTTGAAGTTCAGTGAGGATGCAGGTCATAGAACCCCACCTTCCCCACACACCCCACCTCCAGGATTCTCGCCTTATAGTCCACACTATTTGAATCTTCCGCAGTGGTCCATGTGCAAATAAACTGGAGCACTGGAAACACAAGCCGCAATAGCAAGAGAAGATAATAGCAACTTAGCGATAACAGGAATTAAGATAGAGCAAGATTTTGACACAGGCAACGAAAATTACAATAAACCGTAAGACACATTCGGTTCCTAACAACAAAAGCTGTAATAATCCTCAAGGCGGAGGAAGTTCCCAAGGGAAAAAGACCTTAGAGGTGACAAGACACATGTTTGAAAGACATCAACAAAGGCTAATCTTGTCCTTCAGGTGTGATGCATGCATGAGAGTGGGTCTGTGATAGGACTGCTGCAGACAGGCAGTCCCTTCAAGGTCTAGTACACCATATTTCACTTTTTTCCCGCTCGGTGTTACGGTAGTGTCTATATATAGCGCTACTGGAGGTGCATTCACAGCACATACTAAGAAAACAAAACCCCCTTTAAGATGCTGCTACCTTCTGGCCGTTCAGAAGATAATGCTGTGAACTTTGGACGACACACTGAAGTTATTCCAGGACACATAGCAGCCCACGTTGCAGGTCATGTCCTCCAGGTGCCGGTTGAGCCAGCCATCACTGGTCCATGCGTCAAAAGTGTCAAGGCCACGTGCACTCAATGGCGTCCGCATGGTTACGTGCAGTTGGAGCTGGCAGAGAGATGTTATTCTGGTGGTCAAACCTCGGCTTCAGTGATTCTTTCTTGGTTTTCCCTTGCAGTTGTCTACGGGAGGCTTCCAGAGGTGGCAGAATGTACACGGAGCTCAGGGTTCCCTTTCTTAGTTTCTCTGATGAAGCGTTAGCCTAGCAAAAGGCCAGTTACATCACAAAGTGTTTCAAGTTCAGTGAGGATGCTGGCCATAGGATCACCATGTTCCCCACACTCGCACACTCCAGTATTCCCACCCTACAATCCACAACCTTTAAATCTTCTGCAATGACCCCTGTGCTAGAAAGCTGGAGCGCAGTAAACACGTGCCGCAATAGCAAGACAAGATAACAGCTATACAGACATAATAGTTATAAATATAGAGCAAGGTATTGATACAGGCAACAAAAACTGTAATATTCCTCAAGACACATTAGGTTCCTAATAACAAAACTTGTAATAAACCTCAAGCCAGAGGAAGTTCCCAATGCATAAACACTTTAGGGGCGATAAGACACATATTTTAAAGCCACAAACTAAGGCAAATAGGGTCCTTCAGGAAGGATGCATGCATGAGAGTGGATGTGTGACAGGATTGTAGCAGGCGGGCAGTCCGTTCAAGATCTAGTGTACCATACTTTCACTTTTTTCCCCATGGGGGTTACTGAAGGTACTATATTCAATGTGACTGGAGGAGCATGCACAGGCCATAGTCATAAAACAGAACTCCCCGTATGATGCTCCTATCTTTTGGCCGTTCAAGAGAAGTTCCTGTGAACTTTTTGGGCCACCCAGCTTTTATGAGAGAAATAGACATGAGGCCAGCTTCCAGGCCGGGTCACCAAGGTGCCAGTTCAGAAAGCCATTTTGTCCATGTGTCCAAAGTTCCATTGCCACATTCAATGAACGGACTCTCCCGGCTTCCGAGAAGTTGGTACTGGCAGGAAGATGTTATTCTGGCAGCCAAACCTCTGCTTCAGGGATTCTTCCTTGGTTTGCTCCTGAAGTTGTATAGGGGAGGCATCCATAGTTGTTAACATGTACACTGAGCTCCGGGATTCCTCTCTGAGGTCCTCTGTTGAAGCCGCAGCCTAGCAACAGGCCAGTTACATCACAAAGTGGTTGAAGTTCAGTGAGGATCCGGGTCATAGAACAACATCTTCCCCACACACCCCACCTCCAGGATTCTCGCCTTATAGTCCACACTATTTGAATCTTCCGCCATGGTCCATGGGCAAATAAACTGGAGCACTGGAAACACAAGCCGCGATAGCAAGAGAAGATAACAGCAACGTAGCGATAACAGGAATTAAGATAGAGCAAGATTTTGACACAGGCAACAAAAATTACAATAAACCGCAAGACACATTCGGTTCCTAACAACAAAAGCTGTAATAATCCTCAAGCCGGAGGAAGTTCCCAATGCAAAAAGACCTTAGAGGCGACAAGACACATGTTTGAAAGCCATCAACATAGGCTAATCTTGTCCTTCAGGTGTGATGCATGCATGAGAGTGGGTCTGTGATAGGACTGCTGCAGACAGGCAGTCCCTTCAAGGTCTAGTACACTGTATTTCACTTTTCTCCCCCTCGGTGTTACGGCAGGGTCTATATATAGCGCTACTGGAGGTGCTTTCACAGCTCATACTAAGAAAACAAAACCCCCCTTTAAGACGCTCCTACCTTCAGGCCGTACAGAAGATAATGCTGTGAACTTTGGACGACACACTGAAGTTATTCCAGGACACATAGCAGCCCACGTTGCAGGTCATGTCCTCCAGGTGCCGGTTGAGCCAGCCATCACTGGTCCATGTGTCAAAAGTGTCAAGGCCACGTGCACTCAATGGCGTCCCCATGGTTGCGTGCAGTTGGAGCTCTCAGAGAGATGTTATTTTGGTGGTCAAACCTCGGCTTCAGTGATTCTTCCTTGGTTTTCCCTTGCAGTTGTCTACGGGAGGCTTCCAGAGGTGTCAGAATGTACACGGAGCTCAGGGTTCCCTTTCTTAGTTTCTCTGATGAAGCGTTAGCCTAGCAAAAGGCCAGTTACATCACAAAGTGTTTCAAGTTCAGTGAGGATGCTGGCCATAGGATCACCATGTTCCCCACACTCGCACACTCCAGTATTCCCACCCTACAATCCACAACCTTTAAATCTTCTGCAATGACCCCTGTGCTAGAAAGCTGGAGCGCAGTAAACACGTGCCGCAATAGCAAGACAAGATAACAGCTATACAGACATAATAGTTATAAATATAGAGCAAGGTATTGATACAGGCAACAAAAACTGTAATATTCCTCAAGACACATTAGGTTCCTAATAACAAAACTTGTAATAAACCTCAAGCCAGAGGAAGTTCCCAATGCATAAACACTTTAGGGGCGATAAGACACATATTTTAAAGCCACAAACTAAGGCAAATAGGGTACTTCAGGAAGGATGCATGCATGAGAGTGGATGGGTGACAGGATTGTAGCAGGCGGGCAGTCCGTTCAAGATCTAGTGTACCACACTTTTACTTTTTTCCCCATGGGGGTTACTGAAGGTACTATATTCAATGTGACTGGAGGAGCATGCACAGGCCATAGTAATAAAACAGAACTCCCCGTATGATGCTCCTATCTTTTGGCCGTTCAAGAGAAGTTACTGTGAACTTTTTGGGCCACCCAGCTTTTATGAGAGAAATAGACATGAGGCCAGCTTCCAGGCCGGGTCACCAAGGTGCCAGTTCAGAAAGCCATTTTGTCCATGTGTCCAAAGTTCCATTGCCACATTCAATGAACGGACTCTCCCGGCTTCCGAGAAGTTGGTACTGGCAGGAAGATGTTATTCTGGCAGCCAAACCTCTGCTTCAGGGATTCTTCCTTGGTTTGCTCCTGAAGTTGTATAGGGGAGGCATCCATAGTTGTTAACATGTACACTGAGCTCCGGGATTCCTCTCTGAGGTCCTCTGTTGAAGCCGCAGCCTAGCAACAGGCCAGTTACATCACAAAGTGGTTGAAGTTCAGTGAGGATCCGGGTCATAGAACAACATCTTCCCCACACACCCCACCTCCAGGATTCTCGCCTTATAGTCCACACTATTTGAATCTTCCGCCATGGTCCATGGGCAAATAAACTGGAGCACTGGAAACACAAGCCGCGATAGCAAGAGAAGATAACAGCAACGTAGCGATAACAGGAATTAAGATAGAGCAAGATTTTGACACAGGCAACAAAAATTACAATAAACCGCAAGACACATTCGGTTCCTAACAACAAAAGCTGTAATAATCCTCAAGCCGGAGGAAGTTCCCAATGCAAAAAGACCTTAGAGGCGACAAGACACATGTTTGAAAGCCATCAACATAGGCTAATCTTGTCCTTCAGGTGTGATGCATGCATGAGAGTGGGTCTGTGATAGGACTGCTGCAGACAGGCAGTCCCTTCAAGGTCTAGTACACTGTATTTCACTTTTCTCCCCCTCGGTGTTACGGCAGGGTCTATATATAGCGCTACTGGAGGTGCTTTCACAGCTCATACTAAGAAAACAAAACCCCCCTTTAAGACGCTCCTACCTTCAGGCCGTACAGAAGATAATGCTGTGACCTTTGGACGACACACTGAAGTTATTCCAGGACACATAGCAGCCCACGTTGCAGGTCATGTCCTCCAGGTGCCGGTTGAGCCAGCCATCACTGGTCCATGCGTCAAAAGTGTCAAGGCCACGTGCACTCAATGGCGTCCCCATGGTTCCGTGCAGTTGGAGCTGGCAGAGAGATGTTATTCTGGTGGTCAAACCTCGGCTTCAGTGATTCTTCCTTGGTTTTCCCTTGCAGTTGTCTACGGGAGGCTTCCAGAGGTGGCAGAATGTACACGGAGCTCAGGGTTCCCTTTCTTAGTTTCTCTGATGAAGCGTTAGCCTAGCAAAAGGCCAGTTACATCACAAAGTGTTTCAAGTTCAGTGAGGATGCTGGCCATAGGATCACCATGTTCCCCACACTCGCACACTCCAGTATTCCCACCCTACAATCCACAACCTTTAAATCTTCTGCAATGACCCCTGTGCTAGAAAGCTGGAGCGCAGTAAACACGTGCCACAATAGCAAGACAATATAACAGCTATATAGACATAATAGTTATAAATATAGAGCAAGGTATTGATACAGGCAACAAAAACTGTAATATTCCTCAAGACACATTAGGTTCCTAATAACAAAACTTGTAATAAACCTCAAGCCAGAGGAAGTTCCCAATGCATAAACACTTTAGGGGCGATAAGACACATATTTTAAAGCAACTAATTAAGGCAAATAGGGTCCTTCAGGAAGGATGCATGCATGAGAGTGGATGTGTGACAGGATTGCAGCAGGTGGGCAGTCCGTTCAAGATCTAGTGTACCATACTTTTACTTTTTTCCCCATGGGGGTTACTGAAGGTACTATATTCAATGTGACTGGAGGAGCATGCACAGGCCATAGTAATAAAACAGAACTCCCTGTATGATGCTCCTATCTTTTGGCCGTTCAAGAGAAGTTACTGTGAACTTTTTGGGCCACCCAGCTTTTATGAGAGAAATAGACATGAGGCCAGCTTCCAGGCCGGGTCACCAAGGTGCCAGTTCAGAGAGCAATTTTGTCCATGTGTCCAATGTTCCATTGTCACATTCAATGAACGGACTCTCCCGGCTTCCGAGAACTTGGCGCTGGCAGGAAGATGTTATTCTGGCAGCCAAACCTCTGCTTCAGTGATTCTTCCTTGGTTTGCTCCTGAAGTTGTATAGGGGAGGCATCCATAGTTGTTAACATGTACACTGAGCTCGGGGATTCCTCTCTGAGGTCCTCTGTTGAAGCCGCAGCCTAGCAACAGGCCAGTTACATCACAAAGTGGTTGAAGTTCAGTGAGGATCCGGGTCATAGAACAACATCTTCCCAACACACCCCACCTCCAGGATTCTCACCTTATAGTCCACACTATTTGAATCTTCCACAGTGGTCCATGTGCAAATAAACTGGAGCACTGGAAACACAAGCCGCGATAGCAAGAGAAGATAACAGCAACGTAGCGATAACAGGAATTAAGATAGAGCAAGATTTTGACACAGGCAACAAAAATTACAATAAACCGCAAGACACATTCGGTTCCTAACAACAAAAGCTGTAATAATCCTCAAGCCGGAGGAAGTTCCCAATGCAAAAAGACCTTAGAGGCGACAAGATACATGTTTGAAAGCCATCAACAAAGGCTAATCTTGTCCTTCAGGTGTGATGCATGCATGAGAGTGGGTCTGTGATAGGACTGCTGCAGACAGGCAGTCCCTTCAAGGTCTAGTACACTGTATTTCACTTTTCTCCCCCTCGGTGTTACGGCAGGGTCTATATATAGCGCTACTGGAGGTGCATTCACAGCTCATACTAAGAAAACAAAACCCCCCTTTAAGACACTCCTACCTTCAGGCCGTACAGAAGATAATGCTGTGAACTTTGGACGACACACTGAAGTTATTCCAGGACACATAGCAGCCCACGTTGCAGGTCATGTCCTCCAGGTGCCGGTTGAGCCAGCCATCACTGGTCCATGCGTCAAAAGTGTCAAGGCCACGTGCACTCAATGGCGTCCCCATGGTTCCGTGCAGTTGGAGCTGGCAGAGAGATGTTTTTCTGGTGGTCAAACCTCGGCTTCAGTGATTCTTCCTTGGTTTTTCCTTGCAGTTGTCTAAGGGAGGCTTCCAGAGGTGGCAGAATGTACACGGAGCTCAGGGTTCCCTTTCTTAGTTTCTCTGATGAAGCGTTAGCCTAGCAAAAGGCCAGTTACATCACAAAGTGTTTCAAGTTCAGTGAGGATGCTGGCCATAGGATCACCATGTTCCCCACACTCGCACACTCCAGTATTCCCACCCTACAATCCACAACCTTTAAATCTTCTGCAATGACCCCTGTGCTAGAAAGCTGGAGCGCAGTAAACACGTGCCGCAATAGCAAGACAAGATAACAGCTATACAGACATAATAGTTATACATATAGAGCAAGGTATTGATACAGGCAACAAAAACTGTAATATTCCTCAAGACACATTAGGTTCCTAATAACAAAACTTGTAATAAACCTCAAGCCAGAGGAAGTTCCCAATGCATAAACACTTTAGGGGCGATAAGACACATATTTTAAAGCCACAAACTAAGGCAAATAGGGTCCTTCAGGAAGGATGCATGCATGAGAGTGGATGTGTGACAGGATTGTAGCAGGCGGGCAGTCCTTTCAAGATCTAGTGTACCATACTTTTACTTTTTTCCCCATGGGGGTTACTGAAGGTACTATATTCAATGTGACTGGAGGAGCTTGCACAGGCCATAGTCATAAAACAGAACTCCCCGTATGATGCTCCTATCTTTTGGCCGTTCAAGAGAAGTTCCTGTGAACTTTTTGGGCCACCCAGCTTTTATGACAGAAATAGACATGAGGCCAGCTTCCAGGCCGGGTCACCAAGGTGCCAGTTCAGAAAGCCATTTTGTCCATGTGTCCAAAGTTCCATTGCCACATTCAATGAACGGACTCTCCCGGCTTTCGAGAACTTGGTGCTGGCAGGAAGATGTTATTCTGGCAGCCAAACCTCTGCTTCAGTGATTCTTCCTTGGTTTGCTCCTGAAGTTGTATAGGGGAGGCATCCATAGTTGTTAACATGTACACTGAGCTCCGGGATTCCTCTCTGAGGTCCTCTGTTGAAGCCGCAGCCTAGCAACAGGCCAGTTACATCACAAAGTGGTTGAAGTTCAGTGAGGATCCGGGTCATAGAACAACATCTTCCCCACACACCCCACCTCCAGGATTCTCGCCTTATAGTCCACACTATTTGAATCTTCCGCAATGGTCCATGTGCAAATAAACTGGAGCACTGGAAACACAAGCCGCGAAAGCAAGAGAAGATAACAGCAACGTAGCGATAACAGGAATTAAGATAGAGCAAGATTTTGACACAGGCAACAAAAATTACAATAAACCGCAAGACACATTCTGTTCCTAACAACAAAAGCTGTAATAATCCTCAAGCCGGAGGAAGTTCCCAATGCAAAAAGACCTTAGAGGCGACAAGATACATGTTTGAAAGCCATCAACAAAGGCTAATCTTGTCCTTCAGGTGTGATGCATGCATGAGAGTGGGTCTGTGATAGGACTGCTGCAGACAGGCAGTCCCTTCAAGGTCTAGTACACTGTATTTCACTTTTCTCCCCCTCGGTGTTACGGCAGGGTCTATATATAGCGCTACTGGAGGTGCATTCACAGCTCATACTAAGAAAACAAAACCCCCCTTTAAGACGCTCCTACCTTCAGGCCGTACAGAAGATAATGCTGTGAACTTTGGACGACACACTGAAGTTATTCCAGGACACATAGCAGCCCACGTTGCAGGTCATGTCCTCCAGGTGCCGGTTGAGCCAGCCATCACTGGTCCATGCGTCAAAAGTGTCAAGGCCACGTGCACTCAATGGCGTCCCCATGGTTCCGTGCAGTTGGAGCTGGCAGAGAGATGTTATTCTGGTGGTCAAACCTCGGCTTCAGTGATTCTTCCTTGGTTTTTCCTTGCAGTTGTCTATGGGAGGCTTCCAGAGGTGGCAGAATGTACACGGAGCTCAGGGTTCCCTTTCTTAGTTTCTCTGATGAAGCGTTAGCCTAGCAAAAGGCCAGTTACATCACAAAGTGTTTCAAGTTCAGTGAGGATGCTGGCCATAGGATCACCATGTTCCCCACACTCGCACACTCCAGTATTCCCACCCTACAATCCACAACCTTTAAATCTTCTGCAATGACCCCTGTGCTAGAAAGCTGGAGCGCAGTAAACACGTGCCGCAATAGCAAGACAAGATAACAGCTATACAGACATAATAGTTATACATATAGAGCAAGGTATTGATACAGGCAACAAAAACTGTAATATTCCTCAAGACACATTAGGTTCCTAATAACAAAACTTGTAATAAACCTCAAGCCAGAGGAAGTTCCCAATGCATAAACACTTTAGGGGCGATAAGACACATATTTTAAAGCCACAAACTAAGGCAAATAGGGTCCTTCAGGAAGGATGCATGCATGAGAGTGGATGTGTGACAGGATTGTAGCAGGCGGGCAGTCCTTTCAAGATCTAGTGTACCATACTTTTACTTTTTTCCCCATGGGGGTTACTGAAGGTACTATATTCAATGTGACTGGAGGAGCTTGCACAGGCCATAGTCATAAAACAGAACTCCCCGTATGATGCTCCTATCTTTTGGCCGTTCAAGAGAAGTTCCTGTGAACTTTTTGGGCCACCCAGCTTTTATGACAGAAATAGACATGAGGCCAGCTTCCAGGCCGGGTCACCAAGGTGCCAGTTCAGAAAGCCATTTTGTCCATGTGTCCAAAGTTCCATTGCCACATTCAATGAACGGACTCTCCCGGCTTCCGAGAACTTGGTGCTGGCAGGAAGATGTTATTCTGGCAGCCAAACCTCTGCTTCAGTGATTCTTCCTTGGTTTGCTCCTGAAGTTGTATAGGGGAGGCATCCATAGTTGTTAACATGTACACTGAGCTCCGGGATTCCTCTCTGAGGTCCTCTGTTGAAGCCGCAGCCTAGCAACAGGCCAGTTACATCACAAAGTGGTTGAAGTTCAGTGAGGATCCGGGTCATAGAACAACATCTTCCCCACACACCCCACCTCCAGGATTCTCGCCTTATAGTCCACACTATTTGAATCTTCCGCAATGGTCCATGTGCAAATAAACTGGAGCACTGGAAACACAAGCCGCGAAAGCAAGAGAAGATAACAGCAACGTAGCGATAACAGGAATTAAGATAGAGCAATATTTTGACACAGGCAACAAAAATTACAATAAACCGCAAGACACATTCGGTTCCTAACAACAAAAGCTGTAATAATCCTCAAGCCGGAGGAAGTTCCCAATGCAAAAAGACCTTAGAGGCGACAAGATACATGTTTGAAAGCCATCAACAAAGGCTAAACTTGTCCTTCAGGTGTGATGCATGCATGAGAGTGGGTCTGTAATAGGACTGCTGCAGACAGGCAGTCCCTTCAAGGTCTAGTACACTGTATTTCACTTTTCTCCCCCTCGGTGTTACGGCAGGGTCTATATATAGCGCTACTGGAGGTGCATTCACAGCTCATACTAAGAAAACAAAACCCCCCTTTAAGACGCTCCTACCTTCAGGCCGTACAGAAGATAATGCTGTGAACTTTGGACGACACACTGAAGTTATTCCAGGACACATAGCAGCCCACGTTGCAGGTCATGTCCTCCAGGTGCCGGTTGAGCCAGCCATCACTGGTCCATGTGTCAAAAGTGTCAAGGCCACGTGCACTCAATGGAGTCCCCATGGTTCCGTGCAGTTGGAGCTCTCAGAGAGATGTTATTCTGGTGGTCAAACCTTGGCTTCAGTGATTGTTCCTTGGTTTTTACTTGCAGTTGTCTATGGGAGGCTTCCAGAGGTGTCAGAATATACACGGAGCTCAGGGTTCCCTTTCTTAGTTTCTCTGATGAAGCGTTAGTCTAGCAAAAGGCCAGTTACATCACAAAGTGTTTCAAGTTCAGTGAGGATGCTGGCCATAGGATCACCATGTTCCCCACACTCGCACACTCCAGTATTCCCACCCTACAATCCACAACCTTTAAATCTTCTGCAATGACCCCTGTGCTAGAAAGCTGGAGCGCAGTAAACACGTGCCGCAATAGCAAGACAAGATAACAGCTATACAGACATAATAGTTATACATATAGAGCAAGGTATTGATACAGGCAACAAAAACTGTAATATTCCTCAAGACACATTAGGTTCCTAATAACAAAACTTGTAATAAACCTCAAGCCAGAGGAAGTTCCCAATGCATAAACACTTTAGGGGCGATAAGACACATATTTTAAAGCCACAAACTAAGGCAAATAGGGTCCTTCAGGAAGGATGCATGCATAAGAGTGGATGTGGGACAGGATTGTAGCAGGCGGGCAGTCCGTTCAAGATCTACTGTACCATACTTTTACATTTTTCCCCATGGGGGTTACTGAAGGTACTATATTCAATGTGACTGGAGGAGCTTGCACAGGCCATAGTCATAAAACAGAACTCCCTGTATGATGCTCATATCTTCTGGCCATTCAAGAGAAGTTACTGTGAACTTTTTGGGCCACCCAGCTTTTATGAGAGAAATAGACATGAGGCCAGCTTCCAGGCCGGGTCACCAAGGTGCCAGTTCAGAAAGCCATTTTGTCCATGTGTCCAAAGTTCCATTGCCACATTCAATGAACGGACTCTCCCGGCTTCTGAGAAGTTGGTGCTGGCTGGAAGATGTTATTCTGGCAGCCAAACCTCTGCTTCAGTGATTCTTCCTTGGTTTGTTCTTGAAGTTGTATAGGGGAGGGATCCATAGTTGTTAACATGTACACTGAGCTCGGGGATTCCTCTCTGAGGTCCTCTGTTGAAGCCGCAGCCTAGCAACAGGCCAGTTACATCACAAAGTGGTTGAAGTTCAGTGAGGATGCAGGTCATAGATCCCCACCTTCCCCACACACCCCACCTCCAGGATTCTCGCCTTATAGTCCACACTATTTGAATCTTCCACAGTGGTCCATGTGCAAATAAACTGGAGCACTGGAAACACAAGCCGCAATAGCAAGAGAAGATAATAGCAACTTAGCGATTACAGGAATTAAGATAGAGCAAGATTTTGACACAGGCAACGAAAATTACAATAAACCATAAGACACATTCGGTTCCTAACAACAAAAGCTGTAATAATCCTCAAGGCGGAGGAAGTTCCCAAGGCAAAAAGACCTTAGAGGTGACAACACACATGTTTGAAAGACATCAACAAAGGCTAATCTTGTCCTTCAGGTGTGATGCATGCATGAGAGTGGGTCTGTGATAGGACTGCTGCAGACAGGCAGTCCCTTCAAGGTCTAGTACACCATATTTCACTTTTTTTCCCCTCGGTGTTACAGTAGTGTCTATATATAGCGCTACTGGAGGTGCATTCACAGCTCATACTAAGAAAACAAAACCCCCCTTTAAGACGCTGCTACCTTCTGGCCGTTCAGAAGATAATGCTGTGACCTTTGGACGACACACTGAAGTTATTCCAGGACACATAGCAGCCCACGTTGCAGGTCATGTCCTCCAGGTGCCGGTTGAGCCAGCCATCACTGGTCCATGCGTCAAAAGTGTCAAGGCCACATGCACTCAATGGCGTCCGCATGGTTCCGTGCAGTTGGAGCTGGCAGAGAGATGTTATTCTGTTGGCCAAACCTTGGCTTCAGTGATTCTTCCTTGGTTTTTCCTTGCAGTTGTCTATGGGAGGCTTCCAGAGGTGTCAGAATGTACACGGAGCTCAGGGTTCCCTTTCTTAGTTTCTCTGATGAAGCGTTAGCCTAGCAAAAGGCCAGTTACATCACAAAGTGTTTCAAGTTCAGTGAGGATGCTGGCCATAGGATCACCATGTTCCCCACACTCGCACACTCCAGTATTCCCACCCTACAATCCACAAGCTTTAAATCTTCTGCAATGACCCCTGTGCTAGAAAGCTGGAGCGCAGTAAACACGTGCCACAATAGCAAGACAATATAACAGCTATATAGACATAATAGTTATAAATATAGAGCAAGGTATTGATACAGGCAACAAAAAGTGTTATATTCCTCAAGACACATTAGGTTCCTAATAACAAAACTTGTAATAAACCTCAAGCCAGAGGAAGTTCCCAATGCATAAACACTTTAGGGGCGATAAGACACATATTTTAAAGCAACTAATTAAGGCAAATAGGGTCCTTCAGGAAGGATGCATGCATGAGAGTGGATGTGTGACAGGATTGCAGCAGGTGGGCAGTCCGTTCAAGATCTAGTGTACCATACTTTTACTTTTTTCCCCATGGGGGTTACTGAAGGTACTATATTCAATGTGACTGGAGGAGCATGCACAGGCCATAGTAATAAAACAGAACTCCCCGTATGATGCTCCTATCTTTTGGCCGTTCAAGAGAAGTTACTGTGAACTTTTTGGGCCACCCAGCTTTTATGAGAGAAATAGACATGAGGCCAGCTTCCAGGCCGGGTCACCAAGGTGCCAGTTCAGAGAGCAATTTTGTCCATGTGTCCAATGTTCCATTGTCACATTCAATGAACGGACTCTCCCGGCTTCCGAGAACTTGGCGTTGGCAGGAAGATGTTATTCTGGCAGCCAAACCTCTGCTTCAGTGATTCTTCCTTGGTTTGCTCCTGAAGTTGTATAGGGGAGGCATCCATAGTTGTTAACATGTACACTGAGCTCGGGGATTCCTCTCTGAGGTCCTCTGTTGAAGCCGCAGCCTAGCAACAGGCCAGTTACATCACAAAGTGGTTGAAGTTCAGTGAGGATCCGGGTCATAGAACAACATCTTCCCAACACACCCCACCTCCAGGATTCTCACCTTATAGTCCACACTATTTGAATCTTCCACAGTGGTCCATGTGCAAATAAACTGGAGCACTGGAAACACAAGCCGCGATAGCAAGAGAAGATAACAGCAACGTAGCGATAACAGGAATTAAGATAGAGCAAGATTTTGACACAGGCAACAAAAATTACAATAAACCGCAAGACACATTCGGTTCCTAACAACAAAAGCTGTAATAATCCTCAAGCCGGAGGAAGTTCCCAATGCAAAAAGACCTTAGAGGCGACAAGATACATGTTTGAAAGCCATCAACAAAGGCTAATCTTGTCCTTCAGGTGTGATGCATGCATGAGAGTGGGTCTGTGATAGGACTGCTGCAGACAGGCAGTCCCTTCAAGGTCTAGTACACTGTATTTCACTTTTCTCCCCCTCGGTGTTACGGCAGGGTCTATATATAGCGCTACTGGAGGTGCATTCACAGCTCATACTAAGAAAACAAAACCCCCCTTTAAGACGCTCCTACCTTCAGGCCGTACAGAAGATAATGCTGTGAACTTTGGACGACACACTGAAGTTATTCCAGGACACATAGCAGCCCACGTTGCAGGTCATGTCCTCCAGGTGCCGGTTGAGCCAGCCATCACTGGTCCATGCGTCAAAAGTGTCAAGGCCACGTGCACTCAATGGCGTCCCCATGGTTCCGTGCAGTTGGAGCTGGCAGAGAGATGTTATTCTGGTGGTCAAACCTCGGCTTCAGTGATTCTTCCTTGGTTTTTCCTTGCAGTTGTCTATGGGAGGCTTCCAGAGGTGGCAGAATGTACACGGAGCTCAGGGTTCCCTTTCTTAGTTTCTCTGATGAAGCGTTAGCCTAGCAAAAGGCCAGTTACATCACAAAGTGTTTCAAGTTCAGTGAGGATGCTGGCCATAGGATCACCATGTTCCCCACACTCGCACACTCCAGTATTCCCACCCTACAATCCACAACCTTTAAATCTTCTGCAATGACCCCTGTGCTAGAAAGCTGGAGCGCAGTAAACACGTGCCGCAATAGCAAGACAAGATAACAGCTATACAGACATAATAGTTATACATATAGAGCAAGGTATTGATACAGGCAACAAAAACTGTAATATTCCTCAAGACACATTAGGTTCCTAATAACAAAACTTGTAATAAACCTCAAGCCAGAGGAAGTTCCCAATGCATAAACACTTTAGGGGCGATAAGACACATATTTTAAAGCCAGAAACTAAGGCAAATAGGGTCCTTCAGGAAGGATGCATGCATGAGAGTGGATGTGTGACAGGATTGTAGCAGGCGGGCAGTCCTTTCAAGATCTAGTGTACCATACTTTTACTTTTTTCCCCATGGGGGTTACTGAAGGTACTATATTCAATGTGACTGGAGGAGCTTGCACAGGCCATAGTCATAAAACAGAACTCCCCGTATGATGCTCCTATCTTTTGGCCGTTCAAGAGAAGTTCCTGTGAACTTTTTGGGCCACCCAGCTTTTATGACAGAAATAGACATGAGGCCAGCTTCCAGGCCGGGTCACCAAGGTGCCAGTTCAGAAAGCCATTTTGTCCATGTGTCCAAAGTTCCATTGCCACATTCAATGAACGGACTCTCCCGGCTTCCGAGAACTTGGTGCTGGCAGGAAGATGTTATTCTGGCAGCCAAACCTCTGCTTCAGTGATTCTTCCTTGGTTTGCTCCTGAAGTTGTATAGCGGAGGCATCCATAGTTGTTAACATGTACACTGAGCTCCGGGATTCCTCTCTGAGGTCCTCTGTTGAAGCCGCAGCCTAGCAACAGGCCAGTTACATCACAAAGTGGTTGAAGTTCAGTGAGGATCCGGGTCATAGAACAACATCTTCCCCACACACCCCACCTCCAGGATTCTCGCCTTATAGTCCACACTATTTGAATCTTCCGCAATGGTCCATGTGCAAATAAACTGGAGCACTGGAAACACAAGCCGCAATAGCAAGAGAAGATAAGAGCAACTTAGCGATTACAGGAATTAAGACAGAGCAAGATTTTGACACAGGGAACGAAAATTACAATAAACCATAAGACACATTCGGGTCCTAACAACAAAAGCTGTAATAATCCTCAAGGCGGAGGAAGTTCCCAAGGCAAAAAGACCTTAGAGGTGACAACACACATGTTTGAAAGACATCAACAAAGGCTAATCTTGTCCTTCAGGTGTGATGCATGCATGAGAGTGGGTCTGTGATAGGACTGCTGCAGACAGGCAGTCCCTTCAAGGTCTAGTACACCATATTTCACTTTTTTTCCCCTCGGTGTTACAGTAGTGTCTATATATAGCGCTACTGGAGGTGCATTCACAGCTCATACTAAGAAAACAAAACCCCCCTTTAAGACGCTGCTACCTTCTGGCCGTTCAGAAGATAATGCTGTGACCTTTGGACGACACACTGAAGTTATTCCAGGACACATAGCAGCCCACGTTGCAGGTCATGTCCACCAGGTGCCGGTTGAGCCAGCCATCACTGGTCCATGCGTCAAAAGTGTCAAGGCCACGTGCACTCAATGGCGTCCCCATGGTTCCGTGCAGTTGGAGCTGGCAGAGAGATGTTATTTTGTTGGCCAAACCTTGGCTTCAGTGATTCTTCCTTGGTTTTTCCTTGCAGTTGTCTATGGGAGGCTTCCAGAGGTGTCAGAATATACACGGAGCTCAGGGTTCCCTTTCTTAGTTTCTCTGATGAAGCGTTAGCCTAGCAAAAGGCCAGTTACATCACAAAGTGTTTCAAGTTCAGTGAGGATGCTGGCCATAGGATCACCATGTTCCCCACACTCGCACACTCCAGTATTCCCACCCTACAATCCACAACCTTTAAATCTTCTGCAATGACCCCTGTGCTAGAAAGCTGGAGCGCAGTAAACACGTGCCGCAATAGCAAGACAATATAACAGCTATACAGACATAATAGTTATAAATATAGAGCAAGGTATTGATACAGGCAACAAAAACTGTAATATTCCTCAAGACACATTAGGTTCCTAATAACAAAACTTGTAATAAACCTCAAGCCAGAGGAAGTTCCCAATGCATAAACACTTTAGGGGCGATAAGACACATATTTTAAAGCAACTAATTAAGGCAAATAGGGTCCTTCAGGAAGGATGCATGCATGAGAGTGGATGTGTGACAGGATTGTAGCAGGTGGGCAGTCCGTTCAAGATCTAGTGTACCATACTTTTACTTTTTTCCCCATGGGGGTTACTGAAGGTACTATATTCAATGTGACTGGAGGAGCATGCACAGGCCATAGTAATAAAACAGAACTCCCCGTATGATGCTCCTATCTTTTGGCCGTTCAAGAGAAGTTACTGTGAACTTTTTGGGCCACCCAGCTTTTATGAGAGAAATAGACATGAGGCCAGCTTCCAGGCCGGGTCACCAAGGTGCCAGTTCAGAAAGCCATTTTGTCCATGTGTCCAAAGTTCCATTGCCACATTCAATGAACGGAATCTCCCGGCTTCCGAGAACTTGGCGCTGGCAGGAAGATGTTATTCTGGCAGCCAAACCTCTGCTTCAGTGATTCTTCCTTGGTTTGCTCCTGAAGTTGTATAGGGGAGGTATCCATAGTTGTTAACATGTACACTGAGCTCCGGGATTCCTCTCTGAGGTCCTCTGTTGAAGCCGCAGCCTAGCAACAGGCCAGTTACATCACAAAGTGGTTGAAGTTCAGTGAGGATCCGGGTCATAGAACAACATCTTCCCAACACACCCCACCTCCAGGATTCTCACCTTATAGTCCACACTATTTGAATCTTCCACAGTGGTCCATGTGCAAATAAACTGGAGCACTGGAAACACAAGCCGCGATAGGAAGAGAAGATAACAGCAACGTAGCGATAACAGGAATTAAGATAGAGCAAGATTTTGACACAGGCAACAAAAATTACAATAAACCGCAAGACACATTCGGTTCCTAACAACAAAAGCTGTAATAATCCTCAAGCCGGAGGAAGTTCCCAATGCAAAAAGACCTTAGAGGCGACAAGATACATGTTTGAAAGCCATCAACAAAGGCTAATCTTGTCCTTCAGGTGTGATGCATGCATGAGAGTGGGTCTGTGATAGGACTGCTGCAGACAGGCAGTCCCTTCAAGGTCTAGTACACTGTATTTCACTTTTCTCCCCCTCGGTGTTACGGCAGGGTCTATATATAGCGCTACTGGAGGTGCATTCACAGCTCATACTAAGAAAACAAAACCCCCCTTTAAGACGCTCCTACCTTCAGGCCGTACAGAAGATAATGCTGTGAACTTTGGACGACACACTGAAGTTATTCCAGGACACATAGCAGCCCACGTTGCAGGTCATGTCCTCCAGGTGCCGGTTGAGCCAGCCATCACTGGTCCATGCGTCAAAAGTGTCAAGGCCACGTGCACTCAATGGCGTCCCCATGGTTCCGTGCAGTTGGAGCTGGCAGAGAGATGTTATTCTGGTGGTCAAACCTCGGCTTCAGTGATTCTTCCTTGGTTTTTCCTTGCAGTTGTCTATGGGAGGCTTCCAGAGGTGGCAGAATGTACACGGAGCTCAGGGTTCCCTTTCTTAGTTTCTCTGATGAAGCGTTAGCCTAGCAAAAGGCCAGTTACATCACAAAGTGTTTCAAGTTCAGTGAGGATGCTGGCCATAGGATCACCATGTTCCCCACACTCGCACACTCCAGTATTCCCACCCTACAATCCACAACCTTTAAATCTTCTGCAATGACCCCTGTGCTAGAAAGCTGGAGCGCAGTAAACACGTGCCGCAATAGCAAGACAAGATAACAGCTATACAGACATAATAGTTATACATATAGAGCAAGGTATTGATACAGGCAACAAAAACTGTAATATTCCTCAAGACACATTAGGTTCCTAATAACAAAACTTGTAATAAACCTCAAGCCAGAGGAAGTTCCCAATGCATAAACACTTTAGGGGCGATAAGACACATATTTTAAAGCCACAAACTAAGGCAAATAGGGTCCTTCAGGAAGGATGCATGCATGAGAGTGGATGTGTGACAGGATTGTAGCAGGCGGGCAGTCCTTTCAAGATCTAGTGTACCATACTTTTACTTTTTTCCCCATGGGGGTTACTGAAGGTACTATATTCAATGTGACTGGAGGAGCTTGCACAGGCCATAGTCATAAAACAGAACTCCCCGTATGATGCTCCTATCTTTTGGCCGTTCAAGAGAAGTTCCTGTGAACTTTTTGGGCCACCCAGCTTTTATGACAGAAATAGACATGAGGCCAGCTTCCAGGCCGGGTCACCAAGGTGCCAGTTCAGAAAGCCATTTTGTCCATGTGTCCAAAGTTCCATTGCCACATTCAATGAACGGACTCTCCCGGCTTCCGAGAACTTGGTGCTGGCAGGAAGATGTTATTCTGGCAGCCAAACCTCTGCTTCAGTGATTCTTCCTTGGTTTGCTCCTGAAGTTGTATAGGGGAGGCATCCATAGTTGTTAACATGTACACTGAGCTCCGGGATTCCTCTCTGAGGTCCTCTGTTGAAGCCGCAGCCTAGCAACAGGCCAGTTACATCACAAAGTGGTTGAAGTTCAGTGAGGATCCGGGTCATAGAACAACATCTTCCCCACACACCCCACCTCCAGGATTCTCGCCTTATAGTCCACACTATTTGAATCTTCCGCAATGGTCCATGTGCAAATAAACTGGAGCACTGGAAACACAAGCCGCGAAAGCAAGAGAAGATAACAGCAACGTAGCGATAACAGGAATTAAGATAGAGCAATATTTTGACACAGGCAACAAAAATTACAATAAACCGCAAGACACATTCGGTTCCTAACAACAAAAGCTGTAATAATCCTCAAGCCGGAGGAAGTTCCCAATGCAAAAAGACCTTAGAGGCGACAAGATACATGTTTGAAAGCCATCAACAAAGGCTAATCTTGTCCTTCAGGTGTGATGCATGCATGAGAGTGGGTCTGTGATAGGACTGCTGCAGACAGGCAGTCCCTTCAAGGTCTAGTACACTGTATTTCACTTTTCTCCCCCTCGGTGTTACGGCAGGGTCTATATATAGCGCTACTGGAGGTGCATTCACAGCTCATACTAAGAAAACAAAACCCCCCTTTAAGACGCTCCTACCTTCAGGCCGTACAGAAGATAATGCTGTGAACTTTGGACGACACACTGAAGTTATTCCAGGACACATAGCAGCCCACGTTGCAGGTCATGTCCTCCAGGTGCCGGTTGAGCCAGCCATCACTGGTCCATGCGTCAAAAGTGTCAAGGCCACGTGCACTCAATGGCGTCCCCATGGTTCCGTGCAGTTGGAGCTGGCAGAGAGATGTTATTCTGGTGGTCAAACCTCGGCTTCAGTGATTCTTCCTTGGTTTTTCCTTGCAGTTGTCTATGGGAGGCTTCCAGAGGTGGCAGAATGTACACGGAGCTCAGGGTTCCCTTTCTTAGTTTCTCTGATGAAGCGTTAGCCTAGCAAAAGGCCAGTTACATCACAAAGTGTTTCAAGTTCAGTGAGGATGCTGGCCATAGGATCACCATGTTCCCCACACTCGCACACTCCAGTATTCCCACCCTACAATCCACAACCTTTAAATCTTCTGCAATGACCCCTGTGCTAGAAAGCTGGAGCGCAGTAAACACGTGCCGCAATAGCAAGACAAGATAACAGCTATACAGACATAATAGTTATACATATAGAGCAAGGTATTGATACAGGCAACAAAAACTGTAATATTCCTCAAGACACATTAGGTTCCTAATAACAAAACTTGTAATAAACCTCAAGCCAGAGGAAGTTCCCAATGCATAAACACTTTAGGGGCGATAAGACACATATTTTAAAGCCAGAAACTAAGGCAAATAGGGTCCTTCAGGAAGGATGCATGCATGAGAGTGGATGTGTGACAGGATTGTAGCAGGCGGGCAGTCCTTTCAAGATCTAGTGTACCATACTTTTACTTTTTTCCCCATGGGGGTTACTGAAGGTACTATATTCAATGTGACTGGAGGAGCTTGCACAGGCCATAGTCATAAAACAGAACTCCCCGTATGATGCTCCTATCTTTTGGCCGTTCAAGAGAAGTTCCTGTGAACTTTTTGGGCCACCCAGCTTTTATGACAGAAATAGACATGAGGCCAGCTTCCAGGCCGGGTCACCAAGGTGCCAGTTCAGAAAGCCATTTTGTCCATGTGTCCAAAGTTCCATTGCCACATTCAATGAACGGACTCTCCCGGCTTCCGAGAACTTGGTGCTGGCAGGAAGATGTTATTCTGGCAGCCAAACCTCTGCTTCAGTGATTCTTCCTTGGTTTGCTCCTGAAGTTGTATAGCGGAGGCATCCATAGTTGTTAACATGTACACTGAGCTCCGGGATTCCTCTCTGAGGTCCTCTGTTGAAGCCGCAGCCTAGCAACAGGCCAGTTACATCACAAAGTGGTTGAAGTTCAGTGAGGATCCGGGTCATAGAACAACATCTTCCCCACACACCCCACCTCCAGGATTCTCGCCTTATAGTCCACACTATTTGAATCTTCCGCAATGGTCCATGTGCAAATAAACTGGAGCACTGGAAACACAAGCCGCAATAGCAAGAGAAGATAAGAGCAACTTAGCGATTACAGGAATTAAGACAGAGCAAGATTTTGACACAGGGAACGAAAATTACAATAAACCATAAGACACATTCGGGTCCTAACAACAAAAGCTGTAATAATCCTCAAGGCGGAGGAAGTTCCCAAGGCAAAAAGACCTTAGAGGTGACAACACACATGTTTGAAAGACATCAACAAAGGCTAATCTTGTCCTTCAGGTGTGATGCATGCATGAGAGTGGGTCTGTGATAGGACTGCTGCAGACAGGCAGTCCCTTCAAGGTCTAGTACACCATATTTCACTTTTTTTCCCCTCGGTGTTACAGTAGTGTCTATATATAGCGCTACTGGAGGTGCATTCACAGCTCATACTAAGAAAACAAAACCCCCCTTTAAGACGCTGCTACCTTCTGGCCGTTCAGAAGATAATGCTGTGACCTTTGGACGACACACTGAAGTTATTCCAGGACACATAGCAGCCCACGTTGCAGGTCATGTCCACCAGGTGCCGGTTGAGCCAGCCATCACTGGTCCATGCGTCAAAAGTGTCAAGGCCACGTGCACTCAATGGCGTCCCCATGGTTCCGTGCAGTTGGAGCTGGCAGAGAGATGTTATTTTGTTGGCCAAACCTTGGCTTCAGTGATTCTTCCTTGGTTTTTCCTTGCAGTTGTCTATGGGAGGCTTCCAGAGGTGTCAGAATATACACGGAGCTCAGGGTTCCCTTTCTTAGTTTCTCTGATGAAGCGTTAGCCTAGCAAAAGGCCAGTTACATCACAAAGTGTTTCAAGTTCAGTGAGGATGCTGGCCATAGGATCACCATGTTCCCCACACTCGCACACTCCAGTATTCCCACCCTACAATCCACAACCTTTAAATCTTCTGCAATGACCCCTGTGCTAGAAAGCTGGAGCGCAGTAAACACGTGCCGCAATAGCAAGACAATATCACAGCTATACAGACATAATAGTTATAAATATAGAGCAAGGTATTGATACAGGCAACAAAAACTGTAATATTCCTCAAGACACATTAGGTTCCTAATAACAAAACTTGTAATAAACCTCAAGCCAGAGGAAGTTCCCAATGCATAAACACTTTAGGGGCGATAAGACACATATTTTAAAGCAACTAATTAAGGCAAATAGGGTCCTTCAGGAAGGATGCATGCATGAGAGTGGATGTGTGACAGGATTGTAGCAGGTGGGCAGTCCGTTCAAGATCTAGTGTACCATACTTTTACTTTTTTCCCCATGGGGGTTACTGAAGGTACTATATTCAATGTGACTGGAGGAGCATGCACAGGCCATAGTAATAAAACAGAACTCCCCGTATGATGCTCCTATCTTTTGGCCGTTCAAGAGAAGTTACTGTGAACTTTTTGGGCCACCCAGCTTTTATGAGAGAAATAGACATGAGGCCAGCTTCCAGGCCGGGTCACCAAGGTGCCAGTTCAGAAAGCCATTTTGTCCATGTGTCCAAAGTTCCATTGCCACATTCAATGAACGGAATCTCCCGGCTTCCGAGAACTTGGCGCTGGCAGGAAGATGTTATTCTGGCAGCCAAACCTCTGCTTCAGTGATTCTTCCTTGGTTTGCTCCTGAAGTTGTATAGGGGAGGTATCCATAGTTGTTAACATGTACACTGAGCTCCGGGATTCCTCTCTGAGGTCCTCTGTTGAAGCCGCAGCCTAGCAACAGGCCAGTTACATCACAAAGTGGTTGAAGTTCAGTGAGGATCCGGGTCATAGAACAACATCTTCCCAACACACCCCACCTCCAGGATTCTCACCTTATAGTCCACACTATTTGAATCTTCCACAGTGGTCCATGTGCAAATAAACTGGAGCACTGGAAACACAAGCCGCGATAGCAAGAGAAGATAACAGCAACGTAGCGATAACAGGAATTAAGATAGAGCAAGATTTTGACACAGGCAACAAAAATTACAATAAACCGCAAGACACATTCGGTTCCTAACAACAAAAGCTGTAATAATCCTCAAGCCGGAGGAAGTTCCCAATGCAAAAAGACCTTAGAGGCGACAAGATACATGTTTGAAAGCCATCAACAAAGGCTAATCTTGTCCTTCAGGTGTGATGCATGCATGAGAGTGGGTCTGTGATAGGACTGCTGCAGACAGGCAGTCCCTTCAAGGTCTAGTACACTGTATTTCACTTTTCTCCCCCTCGGTGTTACGGCAGGGTCTATATATAGCGCTACTGGAGGTGCATTCACAGCTCATACTAAGAAAACAAAACCCCCCTTTAAGACGCTCCTACCTTCAGGCCGTACAGAAGATAATGCTGTGAACTTTGGACGACACACTGAAGTTATTCCAGGACACATAGCAGCCCACGTTGCAGGTCATGTCCTCCAGGTGCCGGTTGAGCCAGCCATCACTGGTCCATGCGTCAAAAGTGTCAAGGCCACGTGCACTCAATGGCGTCCCCATGGTTCCGTGCAGTTGGAGCTGGCAGAGAGATGTTATTCTGGTGGTCAAACCTCGGCTTCAGTGATTCTTCCTTGGTTTTTCCTTGCAGTTGTCTATGGGAGGCTTCCAGAGGTGGCAGAATGTACACGGAGCTCAGGGTTCCCTTTCTTAGTTTCTCTGATGAAGCGTTAGCCTAGCAAAAGGCCAGTTACATCACAAAGTGTTTCAAGTTCAGTGAGGATGCTGGCCATAGGATCACCATGTTCCCCACACTCGCACACTCCAGTATTCCCACCCTACAATCCACAACCTTTAAATCTTCTGCAATGACCCCTGTGCTAGAAAGCTGGAGCGCAGTAAACACGTGCCGCAATAGCAAGACAAGATAACAGCTATACAGACATAATAGTTATACATATAGAGCAAGGTATTGATACAGGCAACAAAAACTGTAATATTCCTCAAGACACATTAGGTTCCTAATAACAAAACTTGTAATAAACCTCAAGCCAGAGGAAGTTCCCAATGCATAAACACTTTAGGGGCGATAAGACACATATTTTAAAGCCACAAACTAAGGCAAATAGGGTCCTTCAGGAAGGATGCATGCATGAGAGTGGATGTGTGACAGGATTGTAGCAGGCGGGCAGTCCTTTCAAGATCTAGTGTACCATACTTTTACTTTTTTCCCCATGGGGGTTACTGAAGGTACTATATTCAATGTGACTGGAGGAGCTTGCACAGGCCATAGTCATAAAACAGAACTCCCCGTATGATGCTCCTATCTTTTGGCCGTTCAAGAGAAGTTCCTGTGAACTTTTTGGGCCACCCAGCTTTTATGACAGAAATAGACATGAGGCCAGCTTCCAGGCCGGGTCACCAAGGTGCCAGTTCAGAAAGCCATTTTGTCCATGTGTCCAAAGTTCCATTGCCACATTCAATGAACGGACTCTCCCGGCTTCCGAGAACTTGGTGCTGGCAGGAAGATGTTATTCTGGCAGCCAAACCTCTGCTTCAGTGATTCTTCCTTGGTTTGCTCCTGAAGTTGTATAGGGGAGGCATCCATAGTTGTTAACATGTACACTGAGCTCCGGGATTCCTCTCTGAGGTCCTCTGTTGAAGCCGCAGCCTAGCAACAGGCCAGTTACATCACAAAGTGGTTGAAGTTCAGTGAGGATCCGGGTCATAGAACAACATCTTCCCCACACACCCCACCTCCAGGATTCTCGCCTTATAGTCCACACTATTTGAATCTTCCGCAATGGTCCATGTGCAAATAAACTGGAGCACTGGAAACACAAGCCGCGAAAGCAAGAGAAGATAACAGCAACGTAGCGATAACAGGAATTAAGATAGAGCAATATTTTGACACAGGCAACAAAAATTACAATAAACCGCAAGACACATTCGGTTCCTAACAACAAAAGCTGTAATAATCCTCAAGCCGGAGGAAGTTCCCAATGCAAAAAGACCTTAGAGGCGACAAGATACATGTTTGAAAGCCATCAACAAAGGCTAATCTTGTCCTTCAGGTGTGATGCATGCATGAGAGTGGGTCTGTGATAGGACTGCTGCAGACAGGCAGTCCCTTCAAGGTCTAGTACACTGTATTTCACTTTTCTCCCCCTCGGTGTTACGGCAGGGTCTATATATAGCGCTACTGGAGGTGCATTCACAGCTCATACTAAGAAAACAAAACCCCCCTTTAAGACGCTCCTACCTTCAGGCCGTACAGAAGATAATGCTGTGAACTTTGGACGACACACTGAAGTTATTCCAGGACACATAGCAGCCCACGTTGCAGGTCATGTCCTCCAGGTGCCGGTTGAGCCAGCCATCACTGGTCCATGCGTCAAAAGTGTCAAGGCCACGTGCACTCAATGGCGTCCCCATGGTTCCGTGCAGTTGGAGCTGGCAGAGAGATGTTATTCTGGTGGTCAAACCTCGGCTTCAGTGATTCTTCCTTGGTTTTTCCTTGCAGTTGTCTATGGGAGGCTTCCAGAGGTGGCAGAATGTACACGGAGCTCAGGGTTCCCTTTCTTAGTTTCTCTGATGAAGCGTTAGCCTAGCAAAAGGCCAGTTACATCACAAAGTGTTTCAAGTTCAGTGAGGATGCTGGCCATAGGATCACCATGTTCCCCACACTCGCACACTCCAGTATTCCCACCCTACAATCCACAACCTTTAAATCTTCTGCAATGACCCCTGTGCTAGAAAGCTGGAGCGCAGTAAACACGTGCCGCAATAGCAAGACAAGATAACAGCTATACAGACATAATAGTTATACATATAGAGCAAGGTATTGATACAGGCAACAAAAACTGTAATATTCCTCAAGACACATTAGGTTCCTAATAACAAAACTTGTAATAAACCTCAAGCCAGAGGAAGTTCCCAATGCATAAACACTTTAGGGGCGATAAGACACATATTTTAAAGCCAGAAACTAAGGCAAATAGGGTCCTTCAGGAAGGATGCATGCATGAGAGTGGATGTGTGACAGGATTGTAGCAGGCGGGCAGTCCTTTCAAGATCTAGTGTACCATACTTTTACTTTTTTCCCCATGGGGGTTACTGAAGGTACTATATTCAATGTGACTGGAGGAGCTTGCACAGGCCATAGTCATAAAACAGAACTCCCCGTATGATGCTCCTATCTTTTGGCCGTTCAAGAGAAGTTCCTGTGAACTTTTTGGGCCACCCAGCTTTTATGACAGAAATAGACATGAGGCCAGCTTCCAGGCCGGGTCACCAAGGTGCCAGTTCAGAAAGCCATTTTGTCCATGTGTCCAAAGTTCCATTGCCACATTCAATGAACGGACTCTCCCGGCTTCCGAGAACTTGGTGCTGGCAGGAAGATGTTATTCTGGCAGCCAAACCTCTGCTTCAGTGATTCTTCCTTGGTTTGCTCCTGAAGTTGTATAGCGGAGGCATCCATAGTTGTTAACATGTACACTGAGCTCCGGGATTCCTCTCTGAGGTCCTCTGTTGAAGCCGCAGCCTAGCAACAGGCCAGTTACATCACAAAGTGGTTGAAGTTCAGTGAGGATCCGGGTCATAGAACAACATCTTCCCCACACACCCCACCTCCAGGATTCTCGCCTTATAGTCCACACTATTTGAATCTTCCGCAATGGTCCATGTGCAAATAAACTGGAGCACTGGAAACACAAGCCGCAATAGCAAGAGAAGATAAGAGCAACTTAGCGATTACAGGAATTAAGACAGAGCAAGATTTTGACACAGGGAACGAAAATTACAATAAACCATAAGACACATTCGGGTCCTAACAACAAAAGCTGTAATAATCCTCAAGGCGGAGGAAGTTCCCAAGGCAAAAAGACCTTAGAGGTGACAACACACATGTTTGAAAGACATCAACAAAGGCTAATCTTGTCCTTCAGGTGTGATGCATGCATGAGAGTGGGTCTGTGATAGGACTGCTGCAGACAGGCAGTCCCTTCAAGGTCTAGTACACCATATTTCACTTTTTTTCCCCTCGGTGTTACAGTAGTGTCTATATATAGCGCTACTGGAGGTGCATTCACAGCTCATACTAAGAAAACAAAACCCCCCTTTAAGACGCTGCTACCTTCTGGCCGTTCAGAAGATAATGCTGTGACCTTTGGACGACACACTGAAGTTATTCCAGGACACATAGCAGCCCACGTTGCAGGTCATGTCCACCAGGTGCCGGTTGAGCCAGCCATCACTGGTCCATGCGTCAAAAGTGTCAAGGCCACGTGCACTCAATGGCGTCCCCATGGTTCCGTGCAGTTGGAGCTGGCAGAGAGATGTTATTTTGTTGGCCAAACCTTGGCTTCAGTGATTCTTCCTTGGTTTTTCCTTGCAGTTGTCTATGGGAGGCTTCCAGAGGTGTCAGAATATACACGGAGCTCAGGGTTCCCTTTCTTAGTTTCTCTGATGAAGCGTTAGCCTAGCAAAAGGCCAGTTACATCACAAAGTGTTTCAAGTTCAGTGAGGATGCTGGCCATAGGATCACCATGTTCCCCACACTCGCACACTCCAGTATTCCCACCCTACAATCCACAACCTTTAAATCTTCTGCAATGACCCCTGTGCTAGAAAGCTGGAGCGCAGTAAACACGTGCCGCAATAGCAAGACAATATCACAGCTATACAGACATAATAGTTATAAATATAGAGCAAGGTATTGATACAGGCAACAAAAACTGTAATATTCCTCAAGACACATTAGGTTCCTAATAACAAAACTTGTAATAAACCTCAAGCCAGAGGAAGTTCCCAATGCATAAACACTTTAGGGGCGATAAGACACATATTTTAAAGCAACTAATTAAGGCAAATAGGGTCCTTCAGGAAGGATGCATGCATGAGAGTGGATGTGTGACAGGATTGTAGCAGGTGGGCAGTCCGTTCAAGATCTAGTGTACCATACTTTTACTTTTTTCCCCATGGGGGTTACTGAAGGTACTATATTCAATGTGACTGGAGGAGCATGCACAGGCCATAGTAATAAAACAGAACTCCCCGTATGATGCTCCTATCTTTTGGCCGTTCAAGAGAAGTTACTGTGAACTTTTTGGGCCACCCAGCTTTTATGAGAGAAATAGACATGAGGCCAGCTTCCAGGCCGGGTCACCAAGGTGCCAGTTCAGAAAGCCATTTTGTCCATGTGTCCAAAGTTCCATTGCCACATTCAATGAACGGAATCTCCCGGCTTCCGAGAACTTGGCGCTGGCAGGAAGATGTTATTCTGGCAGCCAAACCTCTGCTTCAGTGATTCTTCCTTGGTTTGCTCCTGAAGTTGTATAGGGGAGGTATCCATAGTTGTTAACATGTACACTGAGCTCCGGGATTCCTCTCTGAGGTCCTCTGTTGAAGCCGCAGCCTAGCAACAGGCCAGTTACATCACAAAGTGGTTGAAGTTCAGTGAGGATCCGGGTCATAGAACAACATCTTCCCAACACACCCCACCTCCAGGATTCTCACCTTATAGTCCACACTATTTGAATCTTCCACAGTGGTCCATGTGCAAATAAACTGGAGCACTGGAAACACAAGCCGCGATAGGAAGAGAAGATAACAGCAACGTAGCGATAACAGGAATTAAGATAGAGCAAGATTTTGACACAGGCAACAAAAATTACAATAAACCGCAAGACACATTCGGTTCCTAACAACAAAAGCTGTAATAATCCTCAAGCCGGAGGAAGTTCCCAATGCAAAAAGACCTTAGAGGCGACAAGATACATGTTTGAAAGCCATCAACAAAGGCTAATCTTGTCCTTCAGGTGTGATGCATGCATGAGAGTGGGTCTGTGATAGGACTGCTGCAGACAGGCAGTCCCTTCAAGGTCTAGTACACTGTATTTCACTTTTCTCCCCCTCGGTGTTACGGCAGGGTCTATATATAGCGCTACTGGAGGTGCATTCACAGCTCATACTAAGAAAACAAAACCCCCCTTTAAGACGCTCCTACCTTCAGGCCGTACAGAAGATAATGCTGTGAACTTTGGACGACACACTGAAGTTATTCCAGGACACATAGCAGCCCACGTTGCAGGTCATGTCCTCCAGGTGCCGGTTGAGCCAGCCATCACTGGTCCATGCGTCAAAAGTGTCAAGGCCACGTGCACTCAATGGCGTCCCCATGGTTCCGTGCAGTTGGAGCTGGCAGAGAGATGTTATTCTGGTGGTCAAACCTCGGCTTCAGTGATTCTTCCTTGGTTTTTCCTTGCAGTTGTCTATGGGAGGCTTCCAGAGGTGGCAGAATGTACACGGAGCTCAGGGTTCCCTTTCTTAGTTTCTCTGATGAAGCGTTAGCCTAGCAAAAGGCCAGTTACATCACAAAGTGTTTCAAGTTCAGTGAGGATGCTGGCCATAGGATCACCATGTTCCCCACACTCGCACACTCCAGTATTCCCACCCTACAATCCACAACCTTTAAATCTTCTGCAATGACCCCTGTGCTAGAAAGCTGGAGCGCAGTAAACACGTGCCGCAATAGCAAGACAAGATAACAGCTATACAGACATAATAGTTATACATATAGAGCAAGGTATTGATACAGGCAACAAAAACTGTAATATTCCTCAAGACACATTAGGTTCCTAATAACAAAACTTGTAATAAACCTCAAGCCAGAGGAAGTTCCCAATGCATAAACACTTTAGGGGCGATAAGACACATATTTTAAAGCCACAAACTAAGGCAAATA
Organism: Manis pentadactyla; assembly: GCF_030020395.1. Classification (NCBI taxonomy): domain Eukaryota; kingdom Metazoa; phylum Chordata; class Mammalia; order Pholidota; family Manidae; genus Manis; species Manis pentadactyla. Next base: position 148,605,333 of record NC_080023.1, read on the forward strand.
GGGTCCTTCAGGAAGGATGCATGCATGAGAGTGGATGTGTGACAGGATTGTAGCAGGCGGGCAGTCCTTTCAAGATCTAGTGTACCATACTTTTACTTTTTTCCCCATGGGGGTTACTGAAGGTACTATATTCAATGTGACTGGAGGAGCTTGCACAGGCCATAGTCATAAAACAGAACTCCCCGTATGATGCTCCTATCTTTTGGCCGTTCAAGAGAAGTTCCTGTGAACTTTTTGGGCCACCCAGCTTTTATGACAGAAATAGACATGAGGCCAGCTTCCAGGCCGGGTCACCAAGGTGCCAGTTCAGAAAGCCATTTTGTCCATGTGTCCAAAGTTCCATTGCCACATTCAATGAACGGACTCTCCCGGCTTCCGAGAACTTGGTGCTGGCAGGAAGATGTTATTCTGGCAGCCAAACCTCTGCTTCAGTGATTCTTCCTTGGTTTGCTCCTGAAGTTGTATAGGGGAGGCATCCATAGTTGTTAACATGTACACTGAGCTCCGGGATTCCTCTCTGAGGTCCTCTGTTGAAGCCGCAGCCTAGCAACAGGCCAGTTACATCACAAAGTGGTTGAAGTTCAGTGAGGATCCGGGTCATAGAACAACATCTTCCCCACACACCCCACCTCCAGGATTCTCGCCTTATAGTCCACACTATTTGAATCTTCCGCAATGGTCCATGTGCAAATAAACTGGAGCACTGGAAACACAAGCCGCGAAAGCAAGAGAAGATAACAGCAACGTAGCGATAACAGGAATTAAGATAGAGCAATATTTTGACACAGGCAACAAAAATTACAATAAACCGCAAGACACATTCGGTTCCTAACAACAAAAGCTGTAATAATCCTCAAGCCGGAGGAAGTTCCCAATGCAAAAAGACCTTAGAGGCGACAAGATACATGTTTGAAAGCCATCAACAAAGGCTAATCTTGTCCTTCAGGTGTGATGCATGCATGAGAGTGGGTCTGTAATAGGACTGCTGCAGACAGGCAGTCCCTTCAAGGTCTAGTACACTGTATTTCACTTTTCTCCCCCTCGGTGTTACGGCAGGGTCTATATATAGCGCTACTGGAGGTGCATTCACAGCTCATACTAAGAAAACAAAACCCCCCTTTAAGACGCTCCTACCTTCAGGCCGTACAGAAGATAATGCTGTGAACTTTGGACGACACACTGAAGTTATTCCAGGACACATAGCAGCCCACGTTGCAGGTCATGTCCTCCAGGTGCCGGTTGAGCCAGCCATCACTGGTCCATGTGTCAAAAGTGTCAAGGCCACGTGCACTCAATGGCGTCCCCATGGTTCCGTGCAGTTGGAGCTCTCAGAGAGATGTTATTCTGGTGGTCAAACCTTGGCTTCAGTGATTGTTCCTTGGTTTTTACTTGCAGTTGTCTATGGGAGGCTTCCAGAGGTGTCAGAATGTACACGGAGCTCAGGGTTCCCTTTCTTAGTTTCTCTGATGAAGCGTTAGTCTAGCAAAAGGCCAGTTACATCACAAAGTGTTTCAAGTTCAGTGAGGATGCTGGCCATAGGATCACCATGTTCCCCACACTCGCACACTCCAGTATTCCCACCCTACAATCCACAACCTTTAAATCTTCTGCAATGACCCCTGTGCTAGAAAGCTGGAGCGCAGTAAACACGTGCCGCAATAGCAAGACAAGATAACAGCTATACAGACATAATATTTATAAATATAGAGCAAGGTATTGATACAGGCAACAAAAACTGTAATATTCCTCAAGACACATTAGGTTCCTAATAACAAAACTTGTAATAAACCTCAAGCCAGAGGAAGTTCCCAATGCATAAACACTTTAGGGGCGATAAGACACATATTTTAAAGCCACAAACTAAGGCAAATAGGGTCCTTCAGGAAGGATGCATGCATAAGAGTGGATGTGGGACAGGATTGTAGCAGGCGGGCAGTCCGTTCAAGATCTACTGTACCATACTTTTACTTTTTTCCCCATGGGGGTTACTGAAGGTACTATATTCAATGTGACTGGAGGAGCTTGCACAGGCCATAGTCATAAAACAGAACTCCCTGTATGATGCTCATATCTTCTGGCCATTCAAGAGAAGTTACTGTGAACTTTTTGGGCCACCCAGCTTTTATGAGAGAAATAGACATGAGGCCAGCTTCCAGGCCGGGTCACCAAGGTGCCAGTTCAGAAAGCCATTTTGTCCATGTGTCCAAAGTTCCATTGCCACATTCAATGAACGGACTCTCCCGGCTTCTGAGAAGTTGGTGCTGGCTGGAAGATGTTATTCTGGCAGCCAAACCTCTGCTTCAGTGATTCTTCCTTGGTTTGTTCTTGAAGTTGTATAGGGGAGGGATCCATAGTTGTTAACATGTACACTGAGCTCGGGGATTCCTCTCTGAGGTCCTCTGTTGAAGCCGCAGCCTAGCAACAGGCCAGTTACATCACAAAGTGGTTGAAGTTCAGTGAGGATGCAGGTCATAGAACCCCACCTTCCCCACACACCCCACCTCCAGGATTCTCGCCTTATAGTCCACACTATTTGAATCTTCCGCAGTGGTCCATGTGCAAATAAACTGGAGCACTGGAAACACAAGCCGCAATAGCAAGAGAAGATAATAGCAACTTAGCGATAACAGGAATTAAGATAGAGCAAGATTTTGACACAGGCAACGAAAATTACAATAAACCGTAAGACACATTCGGTTCCTAACAACAAAAGCTGTAATAATCCTCAAGGCGGAGGAAGTTCCCAAGGGAAAAAGACCTTAGAGGTGACAAGACACATGTTTGAAAGACATCAACAAAGGCTAATCTTGTCCTTCAGGTGTGATGCATGCATGAGAGTGGGTCTGTGATAGGACTGCTGCAGACAGGCAGTCCCTTCAAGGTCTAGTACACCATATTTCACTTTTTTCCCGCTCGGTGTTACGGTAGTGTCTATATATAGCGCTACTGGAGGTGCATTCACAGCACATACTAAGAAAACAAAACCCCCTTTAAGATGCTGCTACCTTCTGGCCGTTCAGAAGATAATGCTGTGAACTTTGGACGACACACTGAAGTTATTCCAGGACACATAGCAGCCCACGTTGCAGGTCATGTCCTCCAGGTGCCGGTTGAGCCAGCCATCACTGGTCCATGCGTCAAAAGTGTCAAGGCCACGTGCACTCAATGGCGTCCGCATGGTTCCGTGCAGTTGGAGCTGGCAGAGAGATGTTATTCTGGTGGTCAAACCTCGGCTTCAGTGATTCTTTCTTGGTTTTCCCTTGCAGTTGTCTACGGGAGGCTTCCAGAGGTGGCAGAATGTACACGGAGCTCAGGGTTCCCTTTCTTAGTTTCTCTGATGAAGCGTTAGCCTAGCAAAAGGCCAGTTACATCACAAAGTGTTTCAAGTTCAGTGAGGATGCTGGCCATAGGATCACCATGTTCCCCACACTCGCACACTCCAGTATTCCCACCCTACAATCCACAACCTTTAAATCTTCTGCAATGACCCCTGTGCTAGAAAGCTGGAGCGCAGTAAACACGTGCCGCAATAGCAAGACAAGATAACAGCTATACAGACATAATAGTTATAAATATAGAGCAAGGTATTGATACAGGCAACAAAAACTGTAATATTCCTCAAGACACATTAGGTTCCTAATAACAAAACTTGTAATAAACCTCAAGCCAGAGGAAGTTCCCAATGCATAAACACTTTAGGGGTGATAAGACACATATTTTAAAGCCACAAACTAAGGCAAATAGGGTCCTTCAGGAAGGATGCATGCATGAGAGTGGATGTGTGACAGGATTGTAGCAGGCGGGCAGTCCGTTCAAGATCTAGTGTACCATACTTTTACTTTTTTCCCCATGGGGGTTACTGAAGGTACTATATTCAATGTGACTGGAGGAGCATGCACAGGCCATAGTCATAAAACAGAACTCCCCGTATGATGCTCCTATCTTTTGGCCGTTCAAGAGAAGTTCCTGTGAACTTTTTGGGCCACCCAGCTTTTATGAGAGAAATAGACATGAGGCCAGCTTCCAGGCCGGGTCACCAAGGTGCCAGTTCAGAAAGCCATTTTGTCCATGTGTCCAAAGTTCCATTGCCACATTCAATGAACGGACTCTCCCGGCTTCCGAGAAGTTGGTACTGGCAGGAAGATGTTATTCTGGCAGCCAAACCTCTGCTTCAGGGATTCTTCCTTGGTTTGCTCCTGAAGTTGTATAGGGGAGGCATCCATAGTTGTTAACATGTACACTGAGCTCCGGGATTCCTCTCTGAGGTCCTCTGTTGAAGCCGCAGCCTAGCAACAGGCCAGTTACATCACAAAGTGGTTGAAGTTCAGTGAGGATCCGGGTCATAGAACAACATCTTCCCCACACACCCCACCTCCAGGATTCTCGCCTTATAGTCCACACTATTTGAATCTTCCGCCATGGTCCATGGGCAAATAAACTGGAGCACTGGAAACACAAGCCGCGATAGCAAGAGAAGATAACAGCAACGTAGCGATAACAGGAATTAAGATAGAGCAAGATTTTGACACAGGCAACAAAAATTACAATAAACCGCAAGACACATTCGGTTCCTAACAACAAAAGCTGTAATAATCCTCAAGCCGGAGGAAGTTCCCAATGCAAAAAGACCTTAGAGGCGACAAGACACCTGTTTGAAAGCCATCAACATAGGCTAATCTTGTCCTTCAGGTGTGATGCATGCATGAGAGTGGGTCTGTGATAGGACTGCTGCAGACAGGCAGTCCCTTCAAGGTCTAGTACACTGTATTTCACTTTTCTCCCCCTCGGTGTTACGGCAGGGTCTATATATAGCGCTACTGGAGGTGCTTTCACAGCTCATACTAAGAAAACAAAACCCCCCTTTAAGACGCTCCTACCTTCAGGCCGTACAGAAGATAATGCTGTGAACTTTGGACGACACACTGAAGTTATTCCAGGACACATAGCAGCCCACGTTGCAGGTCATGTCCTCCAGGTGCCGGTTGAGCCAGCCATCACTGGTCCATGCGTCAAAAGTGTCAAGGCCACGTGCACTCAATGGCGTCCCCATGGTTCCGTGCAGTTGGAGCTGGCAGAGAGATGTTATTCTGGTGGTCAAACCTCGGCTTCAGTGATTCTTCCTTGGTTTTTCCTTGCAGTTGTCTATGGGAGGCTTCCAGAGGTGGCAGAATGTACACGGAGCTCAGGGTTCCCTTTCTTAGTTTCTCTGATGAAGCGTTAGCCTAGCAAAAGGCCAGTTACATCACAAAGTGTTTCAAGTTCAGTGAGGATGCTGGCCATAGGATCACCATGTTCCCCACACTCGCACACTCCAGTATTCCCACCCTACAATCCACAACCTTTAAATCTTCTGCAATGACCCCTGTGCTAGAAAGCTGGAGCGCAGTAAACACGTGCCGCAATAGCAAGACAAGATAACAGCTATACAGACATAATAGTTATAAATATAGAGCAAGGTATTGATACAGGCAACAAAAACTGTAATATTCCTCAAGACACATTAGGTTCCTAATAACAAAACTTGTAATAAACCTCAAGCCAGAGGAAGTTCCCAATGCATAAACACTTTAGGGGTGATAAGACACATATTTTAAAGCCACAAACTAAGGCAAATAGGGTCCTTCAGGAAGGATGCATGCATGAGAGTGGATGTGTGACAGGATTGTAGCAGGCGGGCAGTCCGTTCAAGATCTAGTGTACCATACTTTTACTTTTTTCCCCATGGGGGTTACTGAAGGTACTATATTCAATGTGACTGGAGGAGCATGCACAGGCCATAGTCATAAAACAGAACTCCCCGTATGATGCTCCTATCTTTTGGCCGTTCAAGAGAAGTTCCTGTGAACTTTTTGGGCCACCCAGCTTTTATGACAGAAATAGACATGAGGCCAGCTTCCAGGCCGGGTCACCAAGGTGCCAGTTCAGAAAGCCATTTTGTCCATGTGTCCAAAGTTCCATTGCCACATTCAATGAACGGACTCTCCCGGCTTCCGAGAAGTTGGTACTGGCAGGAAGATGTTATTCTGGCAGCCAAACCTCTGCTTCAGGGATTCTTCCTTGGTTTGCTCCTGAAGTTGTATAGGGGAGGCATCCATAGTTGTTAACATGTACACTGAGCTCCGGGATTCCTCTCTGAGGTCCTCTGTTGAAGCCGCAGCCTAGCAACAGGCCAGTTACATCACAAAGTGGTTGAAGTTCAGTGAGGATCCGGGTCATAGAACAACATCTTCCCCACACACCCCACCTCCAGGATTCTCGCCTTATAGTCCACACTATTTGAATCTTCCGCCATGGTCCATGGGCAAATAAACTGGAGCACTGGAAACACAAGCCGCGATAGCAAGAGAAGATAACAGCAACGTAGCGATAACAGGAATTAAGATAGAGCAAGATTTTGACACAGGCAACAAAAATTACAATAAACCGCAAGACACATTCGGTTCCTAACAACAAAAGCTGTAATAATCCTCAAGCCGGAGGAAGTTCCCAATGCAAAAAGACCTTAGAGGCGACAAGACACCTGTTTGAAAGCCATCAACATAGGCTAATCTTGTCCTTCAGGTGTGATGCATGCATGAGAGTGGGTCTGTGATAGGACTGCTGCAGACAGGCAGTCCCTTCAAGGTCTAGTACACTGTATTTCACTTTTCTCCCCCTCGGTGTTACGGCAGGGTCTATATATAGCGCTACTGGAGGTGCTTTCACAGCTCATACTAAGAAAACAAAACCCCCCTTTAAGACGCTCCTACCTTCAGGCCGTACAGAAGATAATGCTGTGAACTTTGGACGACACACTGAAGTTATTCCAGGACACATAGCAGCCCACGTTGCAGGTCATGTCCTCCAGGTGCCGGTTGAGCCAGCCATCACTGGTCCATGCGTCAAAAGTGTCAAGGCCACGTGCACTCAATGGCGTCCCCATGGTTCCGTGCAGTTGGAGCTGGCAGAGAGATGTTATTCTGGTGGTCAAACCTCGGCTTCAGTGATTCTTCCTTGGTTTTTCCTTGCAGTTGTCTATGGGAGGCTTCCAGAGGTGGCAGAATGTACACGGAGCTCAGGGTTCCCTTTCTTAGTTTCTCTGATGAAGCGTTAGCCTAGCAAAAGGCCAGTTACATCACAAAGTGTTTCAAGTTCAGTGAGGATGCTGGCCATAGGATCACCATGTTCCCCACACTCGCACACTCCAGTATTCCCACCCTACAATCCACAACCTTTAAATCTTCTGCAATGACCCCTGTGCTAGAAAGCTGGAGCGCAGTAAACACGTGCCGCAATAGCAAGACAAGATAACAGCTATACAGACATAATAGTTATACATATAGAGCAAGGTATTGATACAGGCAACAAAAACTGTAATATTCCTCAAGACACATTAGGTTCCTAATAACAAAACTTGTAATAAACCTCAAGCCAGAGGAAGTTCCCAATGCATAAACACTTTAGGGGCGATAAGACACATATTTTAAAGCCAGAAACTAAGGCAAATAGGGTCCTTCAGGAAGGATGCATGCATGAGAGTGGATGTGTGACAGGATTGTAGCAGGCGGGCAGTCCTTTCAAGATCTAGTGTACCATACTTTTACTTTTTTCCCCATGGGGGTTACTGAAGGTACTATATTCAATGTGACTGGAGGAGCTTGCACAGGCCATAGTCATAAAACAGAACTCCCCGTATGATGCTCCTATCTTTTGGCCGTTCAAGAGAAGTTCCTGTGAACTTTTTGGGCCACCCAGCTTTTATGACAGAAATAGACATGAGGCCAGCTTCCAGGCCGGGTCACCAAGGTGCCAGTTCAGAAAGCCATTTTGTCCATGTGTCCAAAGTTCCATTGCCACATTCAATGAACGGACTCTCCCGGCTTCCGAGAACTTGGTGCTGGCAGGAAGATGTTATTCTGGCAGCCAAACCTCTGCTTCAGTGATTCTTCCTTGGTTTGCTCCTGAAGTTGTATAGGGGAGGCATCCATAGTTGTTAACATGTACACTGAGCTCCGGGATTCCTCTCTGAGGTCCTCTGTTGAAGCCGCAGCCTAGCAACAGGCCAGTTACATCACAAAGTGGTTGAAGTTCAGTGAGGATCCGGGTCATAGAACAACATCTTCCCCACACACCCCACCTCCAGGATTCTCGCCTTATAGTCCACACTATTTGAATCTTCCGCAATGGTCCATGTGCAAATAAACTGGAGCACTGGAAACACAAGCCGCGAAAGCAAGAGAAGATAACAGCAACGTAGCGATAACAGGAATTAAGATAGAGCAATATTTTGACACAGGCAACAAAAATTACAATAAACCGCAAGACACATTCGGTTCCTAACAACAAAAGCTGTAATAATCCTCAAGCCGGAGGAAGTTCCCAATGCAAAAAGACCTTAGAGGCGACAAGATACATGTTTGAAAGCCATCAACAAAGGCTAATCTTGTCCTTCAGGTGTGATGCATGCATGAGAGTGGGTCTGTAATAGGACTGCTGCAGACAGGCAGTCCCTTCAAGGTCTAGTACACTGTATTTCACTTTTCTCCCCCTCGGTGTTACGGCAGGGTCTATATATAGCGCTACTGGAGGTGCATTCACAGCTCATACTAAGAAAACAAAACCCCCCTTTAAGACGCTCCTACCTTCAGGCCGTACAGAAGATAATGCTGTGAACTTTGGACGACACACTGAAGTTATTCCAGGACACATAGCAGCCCACGTTGCAGGTCATGTCCTCCAGGTGCCGGTTGAGCCAGCCATCACTGGTCCATGTGTCAAAAGTGTCAAGGCCACGTGCACTCAATGGCGTCCCCATGGTTCCGTGCAGTTGGAGCTCTCAGAGAGATGTTATTCTGGTGGTCAAACCTTGGCTTCAGTGATTGTTCCTTGGTTTTTACTTGCAGTTGTCTATGGGAGGCTTCCAGAGGTGTCAGAATGTACACGGAGCTCAGGGTTCCCTTTCTTAGTTTCTCTGATGAAGCGTTAGTCTAGCAAAAGGCCAGTTACATCACAAAGTGTTTCAAGTTCAGTGAGGATGCTGGCCATAGGATCACCATGTTCCCCACACTCGCACACTCCAGTATTCCCACCCTACAATCCACAACCTTTAAATCTTCTGCAATGACCCCTGTGCTAGAAAGCTGGAGCGCAGTAAACACGTGCCGCAATAGCAAGACAAGATAACAGCTATACAGACATAATAGTTATAAATATAGAGCAAGGTATTGATACAGGCAACAAAAACTGTAATATTCCTCAAGACACATTAGGTTCCTAATAACAAAACTTGTAATAAACCTCAAGCCAGAGGAAGTTCCCAATGCATAAACACTTTAGGGGCGATAAGACACATATTTTAAAGCCACAAACTAAGGCAAATAGGGTCCTTCAGGAAGGATGCATGCATAAGAGTGGATGTGGGACAGGATTGTAGCAGGCGGGCAGTCCGTTCAAGATCTACTGTACCATACTTTTACTTTTTTCCCCATGGGGGTTACTGAAGGTACTATATTCAATGTGACTGGAGGAGCTTGCACAGGCCATAGTCATAAAACAGAACTCCCTGTATGATGCTCATATCTTCTGGCCATTCAAGAGAAGTTACTGTGAACTTTTTGGGCCACCCAGCTTTTATGAGAGAAATAGACATGAGGCCAGCTTCCAGGCCGGGTCACCAAGGTGCCAGTTCAGAAAGCCATTTTGTCCATGTGTCCAAAGTTCCATTGCCACATTCAATGAACGGACTCTCCCGGCTTCTGAGAAGTTGGTGCTGGCTGGAAGATGTTATTCTGGCAGCCAAACCTCTGCTTCAGTGATTCTTCCTTGGTTTGTTCTTGAAGTTGTATAGGGGAGGGATCCATAGTTGTTAACATGTACACTGAGCTCGGGGATTCCTCTCTGAGGTCCTCTGTTGAAGCCGCAGCCTAGCAACAGGCCAGTTACATCACAAAGTGGTTGAAGTTCAGTGAGGATGCAGGTCATAGAACCCCACCTTCCCCACACACCCCACCTCCAGGATTCTCGCCTTATAGTCCACACTATTTGAATCTTCCGCAGTGGTCCATGTGCAAATAAACTGGAGCACTGGAAACACAAGCCGCAATAGCAAGAGAAGATAATAGCAACTTAGCGATAACAGGAATTAAGATAGAGCAAGATTTTGACACAGGCAACGAAAATTACATTAAACCGTAAGACACATTCGGTTCCTAACAACAAAAGCTGTAATAATCCTCAAGGCGGAGGAAGTTCCCAAGGGAAAAAGACCTTAGAGGTGACAAGACACATGTTTGAAAGACATCAACAAAGGCTAATCTTGTCCTTCAGGTGTGATGCATGCATGAGAGTGGGTCTGTGATAGGACTGCTGCAGACAGGCAGTCCCTTCAAGGTCTAGTACACCATATTTCACTTTTTTCCCGCTCGGTGTTACGGTAGTGTCTATATATAGCGCTACTGGAGGTGCATTCACAGCACATACTAAGAAAACAAAACCCCCTTTAAGATGCTGCTACCTTCTGGCCGTTCAGAAGATAATGCTGTGAACTTTGGACGACACACTGAAGTTATTCCAGGACACATAGCAGCCCACGTTGCAGGTCATGTCCTCCAGGTGCCGGTTGAGCCAGCCATCACTGGTCCATGCGTCAAAAGTGTCAAGGCCACGTGCACTCAATGGCGTCCGCATGGTTCCGTGCAGTTGGAGCTGGCAGAGAGATGTTATTCTGGTGGTCAAACCTCGGCTTCAGTGATTCTTTCTTGGTTTTCCCTTGCAGTTGTCTACGGGAGGCTTCCAGAGGTGGCAGAATGTACACGGAGCTCAGGGTTCCCTTTCTTAGTTTCTCTGATGAAGCGTTAGCCTAGCAAAAGGCCAGTTACATCACAAAGTGTTTCAAGTTCAGTGAGGATGCTGGCCATAGGATCACCATGTTCCCCACACTCGCACACTCCAGTATTCCCACCCTACAATCCACAACCTTTAAATCTTCTGCAATGACCCCTGTGCTAGAAAGCTGGAGCGCAGTAAACACGTGCCGCAATAGCAAGACAAGATAACAGCTATACAGACATAATAGTTATAAATATAGAGCAAGGTATTGATACAGGCAACAAAAACTGTAATATTCCTCAAGACACATTAGGTTCCTAATAACAAAACTTGTAATAAACCTCAAGCCAGAGGAAGTTCCCAATGCATAAACACTTTAGGGGTGATAAGACACATATTTTAAAGCCACAAACTAAGGCAAATAGGGTCCTTCAGGAAGGATGCATGCATGAGAGTGGATGTGTGACAGGATTGTAGCAGGCGGGCAGTCCGTTCAAGATCTAGTGTACCATACTTTTACTTTTTTCCCCATGGGGGTTACTGAAGGTACTATATTCAATGTGACTGGAGGAGCATGCACAGGCCATAGTCATAAAACAGAACTCCCCGTATGATGCTCCTATCTTTTGGCCGTTCAAGAGAAGTTCCTGTGAACTTTTTGGGCCACCCAGCTTTTATGAGAGAAATAGACATGAGGCCAGCTTCCAGGCCGGGTCACCAAGGTGCCAGTTCAGAAAGCCATTTTGTCCATGTGTCCAAAGTTCCATTGCCACATTCAATGAACGGACTCTCCCGGCTTCCGAGAAGTTGGGACTGGCAGGAAGATGTTATTCTGGCAGCCAAACCTCTGCTTCAGGGATTCTTCCTTGGTTTGCTCCTGAAGTTGTATAGGGGAGGCATCCATAGTTGTTAACATGTACACTGAGCTCCGGGATTCCTCTCTGAGGTCCTCTGTTGAAGCCGCAGCCTAGCAACAGGCCAGTTACATCACAAAGTGGTTGAAGTTCAGTGAGGATCCGGGTCATAGAACAACATCTTCCCCACACACCCCACCTCCAGGATTCTCGCCTTATAGTCCACACTATTTGAATCTTCCGCCATGGTCCATGGGCAAATAAACTGGAGCACTGGAAACACAAGCCGCGATAGCAAGAGAAGATAACAGCAACGTAGCGATAACAGGAATTAAGATAGAGCAAGATTTTGACACAGGCAACAAAAATTACAATAAACCGCAAGACACATTCGGTTCCTAACAACAAAAGCTGTAATAATCCTCAAGCCGGAGGAAGTTCCCAATGCAAAAAGACCTTAGAGGCGACAAGACACCTGTTTGAAAGCCATCAACATAGGCTAATCTTGTCCTTCAGGTGTGATGCATGCATGAGAGTGGGTCTGTGATAGGACTGCTGCAGACAGGCAGTCCCTTCAAGGTCTAGTACACTGTATTTCACTTTTCTCCCCCTCGGTGTTACGGCAGGGTCTATATATAGCGCTACTGGAGGTGCTTTCACAGCTCATACTAAGAAAACAAAACCCCCCTTTAAGACGCTCCTACCTTCAGGCCGTACAGAAGATAATGCTGTGAACTTTGGACGACACACTGAAGTTATTCCAGGACACATAGCAGCCCACGTTGCAGGTCATGTCCTCCAGGTGCCGGTTGAGCCAGCCATCACTGGTCCATGTGTCAAAAGTGTCAAGGCCACGTGCACTCAATGGCGTCCCCATGGTTGCGTGCAGTTGGAGCTCTCAGAGAGATGTTATTCTGGTGGTCAAACCTCGGCTTCAGTGATTCTTCCTTGGTTTTTCCTTGCAGTTGTCTACGGGAGGCTTCCAGAGGTGGCAGAATGTACACGGAGCTCAGGGTTCCCTTTCTTAGTTTCTCTGATGAAGCGTTAGCCTAGCAAAAGGCCAGTTACATCACAAAGTGTTTCAAGTTCAGTGAGGATGCTGGCCATAGGATCACCATGTTCCCCACACTCGCACACTCCAGTATTCCCACCCTACAATCCACAACCTTTAAATCTTCTGCAATGACCCCTGTGCTAGAAAGCTGGAGCGCAGTAAACACGTGCCGCAATAGCAAGACAAGATAACAGCTATACAGACATAATAGTTATAAATATAGAGCAAGGTATTGATACAGGCAACAAAAACTGTAATATTCCTCAAGACACATTAGGTTCCTAATAACAAAACTTGTAATAAACCTCAAGCCAGAGGAAGTTCCCAATGCATAAACACTTTAGGGGCGATAAGACACATATTTTAAAGCCACAAACTAAGGCAAATAGGGTTCTTCAGGAAGGATGCATGCATGAGAGTGGATGTGTGACAGGATTGTAGCAGGCGGGCAGTCCGTTCAAGATCTAGTGTACCATACTTTTACTTTTTTCCCCATGGGGGTTACTGAAGGTACTATATTCAATGTGACTGGAGGAGCATGCACAGGCCATAGTCATAAAACAGAACTCCCCGTATGATGCTCCTATCTTTTGGCCGTTCAAGAGAAGTTCCTGTGAACTTTTTGGGCCACCCAGCTTTTATGACAGAAATAGACATGAGGCCAGCTTCCAGGCCGGGTCACCAAGGTGCCAGTTCAGAAAGCCATTTTGTCCATGTGTCCAAAGTTCCATTGCCACATTCAATGAACGGACTCTCCCGGCTTCTGAGAAGTTTGTGCTGGCAGGAAGATGTTATTCTGGCAGCCAAACCTCTGCTTCAGTGATTCTTCCTTGGTTTGCTCCTGAAGTTGTATAGGGGAGGCATCCATAGTTGTTAACATGTACACTGAGCTCCGGGATTCCTCTCTGAGGTCCTCTGTTGAAGCCGCAGCCTAGCAACAGGCCAGTTACATCACAAAGTGGTTGAAGTTCAGTGAGGATCCGGGTCATAGAACAACATCTTCCCCACACACCCCACCTCCAGGATTCTCGCCTTATAGTCCACACTATTTGAATCTTCCGCAATGGTCCATGTGCAAATAAACTGGAGCACTGGAAACACAAGCCGCAATAGCAAGAGAAGATAATAGCAACTTAGCGATTACAGGAATTAAGACAGAGCAAGATTTTGACACAGGCAACGAAAATTACAATAAACCATAAGACACATTCGGGTCCTAACAACAAAAGCTGTAATAATCCTCAAGGCGGAGGAAGTTCCCAAGGCAAAAAGACCTTAGAGGTGACAACACACATGTTTGAAAGACATCAACAAAGGCTAATCTTGTCCTTCAGGTGTGATGCATGCATGAGAGTGGGTCTGTGATAGGACTGCTGCAGACAGGCAGTCCCTTCAAGGTCTAGTACACCATATTTCACTTTTTTTCCCCTCGGTGTTACAGTAGTGTCTATATATAGCGCTACTGGAGGTGCATTCACAGCTCATACTAAGAAAACAAAACCCCCCTTTAAGACGCTGCTACCTTCTGGCCGTTCAGAAGATAATGCTGTGACCTTTGGACGACACACTGAAGTTATTCCAGGACACATAGCAGCCCACGTTGCAGGTCATGTCCACCAGGTGCCGGTTGAGCCAGCCATCACTGGTCCATGCGTCAAAAGTGTCAAGGCCACGTGCACTCAATGGCGTCCCCATGGTTCCGTGCAGTTGGAGCTGGCAGAGAGATGTTATTTTGTTGGCCAAACCTTGGCTTCAGTGATTCTTCCTTGGTTTTTCCTTGCAGTTGTCTATGGGAGGCTTCCAGAGGTGGCAGAATATACACGGAGCTCAGGGTTCCCTTTCTTAGTTTCTCTGATGAAGCGTTAGCCTAGCAAAAGGCCAGTTACATCACAAAGTGTTTCAAGTTCAGTGAGGATGCTGGCCATAGGATCACCATGTTCCCCACACTCGCACACTCCAGTATTCCCACCCTACAATCCACAACCTTTAAATCTTCTGCAATGACCCCTGTGCTAGAAAGCTGGAGCGCAGTAAACACGTGCCACAATAGCAAGACAATATAACAGCTATATAGACATAATAGTTATAAATATAGAGCAAGGTATTGATACAGGCAACAAAAACTGTAATATTCCTCAAGACACATTAGGTTCCTAATAACAAAACTTGTAATAAACCTCAAGCCAGAGGAAGTTCCCAATGCATAAACACTTTAGGGGCGATAAGACACATATTTTAAAGCAACTAATTAAGGCAAATAGGGTCCTTCAGGAAGGATGCATGCATGAGAGTGGATGTGTGACAGGATTGCAGCAGGTGGGCAGTCCGTTCAAGATCTAGTGTACCATACTTTTACTTTTTTCCCCATGGGGGTTACTGAAGGTACTATATTCAATGTGACTGGAGGAGCATGCACAGGCCATAGTAATAAAACAGAACTCCCCGTATGATGCTCCTATCTTTTGGCCGTTCAAGAGAAGTTACTGTGAACTTTTTGGGCCACCCAGCTTTTATGAGAGAAATAGACATGAGGCCAGCTTCCAGGCCGGGTCACCAAGGTGCCAGTTCAGAGAGCAATTTTGTCCATGTGTCCAAAGTTCCATTGTCACATTCAATGAACGGACTCTCCCGGCTTCCGAGAACTTGGCGCTGGCAGGAAGATGTTATTCTGGCAGCCAAACATCTGCTTCAGTGATTCTTCCTTGGTTTGCTCCTGAAGTTGTATAGGGGAGGCATCCATAGTTGTTAACATGTACACTGAGCTCGGGGATTCCTCTCTGAGGTCCTCTGTTGAAGCCGCAGCCTAGCAACAGGCCAGTTACATCACAAAGTGGTTGAAGTTCAGTGAGGATCCGGGTCATAGAACAACATCTTCCCAACACACCCCACCTCCAGGATTCTCACCTTATAGTCCACACTATTTGAATCTTCCACAGTGGTCCATGTGCAAATAAACTGGAGCACTGGAAACACAAGCCGCGATAGCAAGAGAAGATAACAGCAACGTAGCGATAACAGGAATTAAGATAGAGCAAGATTTTGACACAGGCAACAAAAATTACAATAAACCGCAAGACACATTCGGTTCCTAACAACAAAAGCTGTAATAATCCTCAAGCCGGAGGAAGTTCCCAATGCAAAAAGACCTTAGAGGCGACAAGATACATGTTTGAAAGCCATCAACAAAGGCTAATCTTGTCCTTCAGGTGTGATGCATGCATGAGAGTGGGTCTGTGATAGGACTGCTGCAGACAGGCAGTCCCTTCAAGGTCTAGTACACTGTATTTCACTTTTCTCCCCCTCGGTGTTACGGCAGGGTCTATATATAGCGCTACTGGAGGTGCATTCACAGCTCATACTAAGAAAACAAAACCCCCCTTTAAGACGCTCCTACCTTCAGGCCGTACAGAAGATAATGCTGTGAACTTTGGACGACACACTGAAGTTATTCCAGGACACATAGCAGCCCACGTTGCAGGTCATGTCCTCCAGGTGCCGGTTGAGCCAGCCATCACTGGTCCATGCGTCAAAAGTGTCAAGGCCACGTGCACTCAATGGCGTCCCCATGGTTCCGTGCAGTTGGAGCTGGCAGAGAGATGTTATTCTGGTGGTCAAACCTCGGCTTCAGTGATTCTTCCTTGGTTTTTCCTTGCAGTTGTCTATGGGAGGCTTCCAGAGGTGGCAGAATGTACACGGAGCTCAGGGTTCCCTTTCTTAGTTTCTCTGATGAAGCGTTAGCCTAGCAAAAGGCCAGTTACATCACAAAGTGTTTCAAGTTCAGTGAGGATGCTGGCCATAGGATCACCATGTTCCCCACACTCGCACACTCCAGTATTCCCACCCTACAATCCACAACCTTTAAATCTTCTGCAATGACCCCTGTGCTAGAAAGCTGGAGCGCAGTAAACACGTGCCGCAATAGCAAGACAAGATAACAGCTATACAGACATAATAGTTATACATATAGAGCAAGGTATTGATACAGGCAACAAAAACTGTAATATTCCTCAAGACACATTAGGTTCCTAATAACAAAACTTGTAATAAACCTCAAGCCAGAGGAAGTTCCCAATGCATAAACACTTTAGGGGCGATAAGACACATATTTTAAAGCCACAAACTAAGGCAAATAGGGTCCTTCAGGAAGGATGCATGCATGAGAGTGGATGTGTGACAGGATTGTAGCAGGCGGGCAGTCCTTTCAAGATCTAGTGTACCATACTTTTACTTTTTTCCCCATGGGGGTTACTGAAGGTACTATATTCAATGTGACTGGAGGAGCTTGCACAGGCCATAGTCATAAAACAGAACTCCCCGTATGATGCTCCTATCTTTTGGCCGTTCAAGAGAAGTTCCTGTGAACTTTTTGGGCCACCCAGCTTTTATGACAGAAATAGACATGAGGCCAGCTTCCAGGCCGGGTCACCAAGGTGCCAGTTCAGAAAGCCATTTTGTCCATGTGTCCAAAGTTCCATTGCCACATTCAATGAACGGACTCTCCCGGCTTCCGAGAACTTGGTGCTGGCAGGAAGATGTTATTCTGGCAGCCAAACCTCTGCTTCAGTGATTCTTCCTTGGTTTGCTCCTGAAGTTGTATAGGGGAGGCATCCATAGTTGTTAACATGTACACTGAGCTCCGGGATTCCTCTCTGAGGTCCTCTGTTGAAGCCGCAGCCTAGCAACAGGCCAGTTACATCACAAAGTGGTTGAAGTTCAGTGAGGATCCGGGTCATAGAACAACATCTTCCCCACACACCCCACCTCCAGGATTCTCGCCTTATAGTCCACACTATTTGAATCTTCCGCAATGGTCCATGTGCAAATAAACTGGAGCACTGGAAACACAAGCCGCGAAAGCAAGAGAAGATAACAGCAACGTAGCGATAACAGGAATTAAGATAGAGCAATATTTTGACACAGGCAACAAAAATTACAATAAACCGCAAGACACATTCGGTTCCTAACAACAAAAGCTGTAATAATCCTCAAGCCGGAGGAAGTTCCCAATGCAAAAAGACCTTAGAGGCGACAAGATACATGTTTGAAAGCCATCAACAAAGGCTAATCTTGTCCTTCAGGTGTGATGCATGCATGAGAGTGGGTCTGTAATAGGACTGCTGCAGACAGGCAGTCCCTTCAAGGTCTAGTACACTGTATTTCACTTTTCTCCCCCTCGGTGTTACGGCAGGGTATATATATAGCGCTACTGGAGGTGCATTCACAGCTCATACTAAGAAAACAAAACCCCCCTTTAAGACGCTCCTACCTTCAGGCCGTACAGAAGATAATGCTGTGAACTTTGGACGACACACTGAAGTTATTCCAGGACACATAGCAGCCCACGTTGCAGGTCATGTCCTCCAGGTGCCGGTTGAGCCAGCCATCACTGGTCCATGTGTCAAAAGTGTCAAGGCCACGTGCACTCAATGGCGTCCCCATGGTTCCGTGCAGTTGGAGCTCTCAGAGAGATGTTATTCTGGTGGTCAAACCTTGGCTTCAGTGATTGTTCCTTGGTTTTTACTTGCAGTTGTCTATGGGAGGCTTCCAGAGGTGTCAGAATGTACACGGAGCTCAGGGTTCCCTTTCTTAGTTTCTCTGATGAAGCGTTAGTCTAGCAAAAGGCCAGTTACATCACAAAGTGTTTCAAGTTCAGTGAGGATGCTGGCCATAGGATCACCATGTTCCCCACACTCGCACACTCCAGTATTCCCACCCTACAATCCACAACCTTTAAATCTTCTGCAATGACCCCTGTGCTAGAAAGCTGGAGCGCAGTAAACACGTGCCGCAATAGCAAGACAAGATAACAGCTATACAGACATAATAGTTATAAATATAGAGCAAGGTATTGATACAGGCAACAAAAACTGTAATATTCCTCAAGACACATTAGGTTCCTAATAACAAAACTTGTAATAAACCTCAAGCCAGAGGAAGTTCCCAATGCATAAACACTTTAGGGGCGATAAGACACATATTTTAAAGCCACAAACTAAGGCAAATAGGGTCCTTCAGGAAGGATGCATGCATAAGAGTGGATGTGGGACAGGATTGTAGCAGGCGGGCAGTCCGTTCAAGATCTACTGTACCATACTTTTACTTTTTTCCCCATGGGGGTTACTGAAGGTACTATATTCAATGTGACTGGAGGAGCTTGCACAGGCCATAGTCATAAAACAGAACTCCCTGTATGATGCTCATATCTTCTGGCCATTCAAGAGAAGTTACTGTGAACTTTTTGGGCCACCCAGCTTTTATGAGAGAAATAGACATGAGGCCAGCTTCCAGGCCGGGTCACCAAGGTGCCAGTTCAGAAAGCCATTTTGTCCATGTGTCCAAAGTTCCATTGCCACATTCAATGAACGGACTCTCCCGGCTTCTGAGAAGTTTGTGCTGGCAGGAAGATGTTATTCTGGCAGCCAAACCTCTGCTTCAGTGATTCTTCCTTGGTTTGCTCCTGAAGTTGTATAGGGGAGGCATCCATAGTTGTTAACATGTACACTGAGCTCCGGGATTCCTCTCTGAGGTCCTCTGTTGAAGCCGCAGCCTAGCAACAGGCCAGTTACATCACAAAGTGGTTGAAGTTCAGTGAGGATCCGGGTCATAGAACAACATCTTCCCCACACACCCCACCTCCAGGATTCTCGCCTTATAGTCCACACTATTTGAATCTTCCGCAATGGTCCATGTGCAAATAAACTGGAGCACTGGAAACACAAGCCGCAATAGCAAGAGAAGATAATAGCAACTTAGCGATTACAGGAATTAAGACAGAGCAAGATTTTGACACAGGCAACGAAAATTACAATAAACCATAAGACACATTCGGGTCCTAACAACAAAAGCTGTAATAATCCTCAAGGCGGAGGAAGTTCCCAAGGCAAAAAGACCTTAGAGGTGACAACACACATGTTTGAAAGACATCAACAAAGGCTAATCTTGTCCTTCAGGTGTGATGCATGCATGAGAGTGGGTCTGTGATAGGACTGCTGCAGACAGGCAGTCCCTTCAAGGTCTAGTACACCATATTTCACTTTTTTTCCCCTCGGTGTTACAGTAGTGTCTATATATAGCGCTACTGGAGGTGCATTCACAGCTCATACTAAGAAAACAAAACCCCCCTTTAAGACGCTGCTACCTTCTGGCCGTTCAGAAGATAATGCTGTGACCTTTGGACGACACACTGAAGTTATTCCAGGACACATAGCAGCCCACGTTGCAGGTCATGTCCACCAGGTGCCGGTTGAGCCAGCCATCACTGGTCCATGCGTCAAAAGTGTCAAGGCCACGTGCACTCAATGGCGTCCCCATGGTTCCGTGCAGTTGGAGCTGGCAGAGAGATGTTATTTTGTTGGCCAAACCTTGGCTTCAGTGATTCTTCCTTGGTTTTTCCTTGCAGTTGTCTATGGGAGGCTTCCAGAGGTGGCAGAATATACACGGAGCTCAGGGTTCCCTTTCTTAGTTTCTCTGATGAAGCGTTAGCCTAGCAAAAGGCCAGTTACATCACAAAGTGTTTCAAGTTCAGTGAGGATGCTGGCCATAGGATCACCATGTTCCCCACACTCGCACACTCCAGTATTCCCACCCTACAATCCACAACCTTTAAATCTTCTGCAATGACCCCTGTGCTAGAAAGCTGGAGCGCAGTAAACACGTGCCACAATAGCAAGACAATATAACAGCTATATAGACATAATAGTTATAAATATAGAGCAAGGTATTGATACAGGCAACAAAAACTGTAATATTCCTCAAGACACATTAGGTTCCTAATAACAAAACTTGTAATAAACCTCAAGCCAGAGGAAGTTCCCAATGCATAAACACTTTAGGGGCGATAAGACACATATTTTAAAGCAACTAATTAAGGCAAATAGGGTCCTTCAGGAAGGATGCATGCATGAGAGTGGATGTGTGACAGGATTGCAGCAGGTGGGCAGTCCGTTCAAGATCTAGTGTACCATACTTTTACTTTTTTCCCCATGGGGGTTACTGAAGGTACTATATTCAATGTGACTGGAGGAGCATGCACAGGCCATAGTAATAAAACAGAACTCCCCGTATGATGCTCCTATCTTTTGGCCGTTCAAGAGAAGTTACTGTGAACTTTTTGGGCCACCCAGCTTTTATGAGAGAAATAGACATGAGGCCAGCTTCCAGGCCGGGTCACCAAGGTGCCAGTTCAGAGAGCAATTTTGTCCATGTGTCCAAAGTTCCATTGTCACATTCAATGAACGGACTCTCCCGGCTTCCGAGAACTTGGCGCTGGCAGGAAGATGTTATTCTGGCAGCCAAACCTCTGCTTCAGTGATTCTTCCTTGGTTTGCTCCTGAAGTTGTATAGGGGAGGCATCCATAGTTGTTAACATGTACACTGAGCTCGGGGATTCCTCTCTGAGGTCCTCTGTTGAAGCCGCAGCCTAGCAACAGGCCAGTTACATCACAAAGTGGTTGAAGTTCAGTGAGGATCCGGGTCATAGAACAACATCTTCCCAACACACCCCACCTCCAGGATTCTCACCTTATAGTCCACACTATTTGAATCTTCCACAGTGGTCCATGTGCAAATAAACTGGAGCACTGGAAACACAAGCCGCGATAGCAAGAGAAGATAACAGCAACGTAGCGATAACAGGAATTAAGATAGAGCAAGATTTTGACACAGGCAACAAAAATTACAATAAACCGCAAGACACATTCGGTTCCTAACAACAAAAGCTGTAATAATCCTCAAGCCGGAGGAAGTTCCCAATGCAAAAAGACCTTAGAGGCGACAAGATACATGTTTGAAAGCCATCAACAAAGGCTAATCTTGTCCTTCAGGTGTGATGCATGCATGAGAGTGGGTCTGTGATAGGACTGCTGCAGACAGGCAGTCCCTTCAAGGTCTAGTACACTGTATTTCACTTTTCTCCCCCTCGGTGTTACGGCAGGGTCTATATATAGCGCTACTGGAGGTGCATTCACAGCTCATACTAAGAAAACAAAACCCCCCTTTAAGACGCTCCTACCTTCAGGCCGTACAGAAGATAATGCTGTGAACTTTGGACGACACACTGAAGTTATTCCAGGACACATAGCAGCCCACGTTGCAGGTCATGTCCTCCAGGTGCCGGTTGAGCCAGCCATCACTGGTCCATGCGTCAAAAGTGTCAAGGCCACGTGCACTCAATGGCGTCCGCATGGTTCCGTGCAGTTGGAGCTGGCAGAGAGATGTTATTCTGGTGGTCAAACCTCGGCTTCAGTGATTCTTCCTTGGTTTTTCCTTGCAGTTGTCTATGGGAGGCTTCCAGAGGTAGCAGAATGTACACGGAGCTCAGGGTTCCCTTTCTTAGTTTCTCTGATGAAGCGTTAGCCTAGCAAAAGGCCAGTTACATCACAAAGTGTTTCAAGTTCAGTGAGGATGCTGGCCATAGGATCACCATGTTCCCCACACTCGCACACTCCAGTATTCCCACCCTACAATCCACAACCTTTAAATCTTCTGCAATGACCCCTGTGCTAGAAAGCTGGAGCGCAGTAAACACGTGCCGCAATAGCAAGACAAGATAACAGCTATACAGACATAATAGTTATACATATAGAGCAAGGTATTGATACAGGCAACAAAAACTGTAATATTCCTCAAGACACATTAGGTTCCTAATAACAAAACTTGTAATAAACCTCAAGCCAGAGGAAGTTCCCAATGCATAAACACTTTAGGGGCGATAAGACACATATTTTAAAGCCACAAACTAAGGCAAATAGGGTCCTTCAGGAAGGATGCATGCATGAGAGTGGATGTGTGACAGGATTGTAGCAGGCGGGCAGTCCTTTCAAGATCTAGTGTACCATACTTTTACTTTTTTCCCCATGGGGGTTACTGAAGGTACTATATTCAATGTGACTGGAGGAGCTTGCACAGGCCATAGTCATAAAACAGAACTCCCCGTATGATGCTCCTATCTTTTGGCCGTTCAAGAGAAGTTCCTGTGAACTTTTTGGGCCACCCAGCTTTTATGACAGAAATAGACATGAGGCCAGCTTCCAGGCCGGGTCACCAAGGTGCCAGTTCAGAAAGCCATTTTGTCCATGTGTCCAAAGTTCCATTGCCACATTCAATGAACGGACTCTCCCGGCTTCCGAGAACTTGGTGCTGGCAGGAAGATGTTATTCTGGCAGCCAAACCTCTGCTTCAGTGATTCTTCCTTGGTTTGCTCCTGAAGTTGTATAGGGGAGGCATCCATAGTTGTTAACATGTACACTGAGCTCCGGGATTCCTCTCTGAGGTCCTCTGTTGAAGCCGCAGCCTAGCAACAGGCCAGTTACATCACAAAGTGGTTGAAGTTCAGTGAGGATCCGGGTCATAGAACAACATCTTCCCCACACACCCCACCTCCAGGATTCTCGCCTTATAGTCCACACTATTTGAATCTTCCGCAATGGTCCATGTGCAAATAAACTGGAGCACTGGAAACACAAGCCGCGAAAGCAAGAGAAGATAACAGCAACGTAGCGATAACAGGAATTAAGATAGAGCAATATTTTGACACAGGCAACAAAAATTACAATAAACCGCAAGACACATTCGGTTCCTAACAACAAAAGCTGTAATAATCCTCAAGCCGGAGGAAGTTCCCAATGCAAAAAGACCTTAGAGGCGACAAGATACATGTTTGAAAGCCATCAACAAAGGCTAATCTTGTCCTTCAGGTGTGATGCATGCATGAGAGTGGGTCTGTAATAGGACTGCTGCAGACAGGCAGTCCCTTCAAGGTCTAGTACACTGTATTTCACTTTTCTCCCCCTCGGTGTTACGGCAGGGTATATATATAGCGCTACTGGAGGTGCATTCACAGCTCATACTAAGAAAACAAAACCCCCCTTTAAGACGCTCCTACCTTCAGGCCGTACAGAAGATAATGCTGTGAACTTTGGACGACACACTGAAGTTATTCCAGGACACATAGCAGCCCACGTTGCAGGTCATGTCCTCCAGGTGCCGGTTGAGCCAGCCATCACTGGTCCATGTGTCAAAAGTGTCAAGGCCACGTGCACTCAATGGCGTCCCCATGGTTCCGTGCAGTTGGAGCTCTCAGAGAGATGTTATTCTGGTGGTCAAACCTTGGCTTCAGTGATTGTTCCTTGGTTTTTACTTGCAGTTGTCTATGGGAGGCTTCCAGAGGTGTCAGAATGTACACGGAGCTCAGGGTTCCCTTTCTTAGTTTCTCTGATGAAGCGTTAGTCTAGCAAAAGGCCAGTTACATCACAAAGTGTTTCAAGTTCAGTGAGGATGCTGGCCATAGGATCACCATGTTCCCCACACTCGCACACTCCAGTATTCCCACCCTACAATCCACAACCTTTAAATCTTCTGCAATGACCCCTGTGCTAGAAAGCTGGAGCGCAGTAAACACGTGCCGCAATAGCAAGACAAGATAACAGCTATACAGACATAATAGTTATAAATATAGAGCAAGGTATTGATACAGGCAACAAAAACTGTAATATTCCTCAAGACACATTAGGTTCCTAATAACAAAACTTGTAATAAACCTCAAGCCAGAGGAAGTTCCCAATGCATAAACACTTTAGGGGCGATAAGACACATATTTTAAAGCCACAAACTAAGGCAAATAGGGTCCTTCAGGAAGGATGCATGCATAAGAGTGGATGTGGGACAGGATTGTAGCAGGCGGGCAGTCCGTTCAAGATCTACTGTACCATACTTTTACTTTTTTCCCCATGGGGGTTACTGAAGGTACTATATTCAATGTGACTGGAGGAGCTTGCACAGGCCATAGTCATAAAACAGAACTCCCTGTATGATGCTCATATCTTCTGGCCATTCAAGAGAAGTTACTGTGAACTTTTTGGGCCACCCAGCTTTTATGAGAGAAATAGACATGAGGCCAGCTTCCAGGCCGGGTCACCAAGGTGCCAGTTCAGAAAGCCATTTTGTCCATGTGTCCAAAGTTCCATTGCCACATTCAATGAACGGACTCTCCCGGCTTCTGAGAAGTTGGTGCTGGCTGGAAGATGTTATTCTGGCAGCCAAACCTCTGCTTCAGTGATTCTTCCTTGGTTTGTTCTTGAAGTTGTATAGGGGAGGGATCCATAGTTGTTAACATGTACACTGAGCTCGGGGATTCCTCTCTGAGGTCCTCTGTTGAAGCCGCAGCCTAGCAACAGGCCAGTTACATCACAAAGTGGTTGAAGTTCAGTGAGGATGCAGGTCATAGAACCCCACCTTCCCCACACACCCCACCTCCAGGATTCTCGCCTTATAGTCCACACTATTTGAATCTTCCGCAGTGGTCCATGTGCAAATAAACTGGAGCACTGGAAACACAAGCCGCAATAGCAAGAGAAGATAATAGCAACTTAGCGATAACAGGAATTAAGATAGAGCAAGATTTTGACACAGGCAACGAAAATTACAATAAACCGTAAGACACATTCGGTTCCTAACAACAAAAGCTGTAATAATCCTCAAGGCGGAGGAAGTTCCCAAGGGAAAAAGACCTTAGAGGTGACAAGACACATGTTTGAAAGACATCAACAAAGGCTAATCTTGTCCTTCAGGTGTGATGCATGCATGAGAGTGGGTCTGTGATAGGACTGCTGCAGACAGGCAGTCCCTTCAAGGTCTAGTACACCATATTTCACTTTTTTCCCGCTCGGTGTTACGGTAGTGTCTATATATAGCGCTACTGGAGGTGCATTCACAGCACATACTAAGAAAACAAAACCCCCTTTAAGATGCTGCTACCTTCTGGCCGTTCAGAAGATAATGCTGTGAACTTTGGACGACACACTGAAGTTATTCCAGGACACATAGCAGCCCACGTTGCAGGTCATGTCCTCCAGGTGCCGGTTGAGCCAGCCATCACTGGTCCATGCGTCAAAAGTGTCAAGGCCACGTGCACTCAATGGCGTCCGCATGGTTCCGTGCAGTTGGAGCTGGCAGAGAGATGTTATTCTGGTGGTCAAACCTCGGCTTCAGTGATTCTTTCTTGGTTTTCCCTTGCAGTTGTCTACGGGAGGCTTCCAGAGGTGGCAGAATGTACACGGAGCTCAGGGTTCCCTTTCTTAGTTTCTCTGATGAAGCGTTAGCCTAGCAAAAGGCCAGTTACATCACAAAGTGTTTCAAGTTCAGTGAGGATGCTGGCCATAGGATCACCATGTTCCCCACACTCGCACACTCCAGTATTCCCACCCTACAATCCACAACCTTTAAATCTTCTGCAATGACCCCTGTGCTAGAAAGCTGGAGCGCAGTAAACACGTGCCGCAATAGCAAGACAAGATAACAGCTATACAGACATAATAGTTATAAATATAGAGCAAGGTATTGATACAGGCAACAAAAACTGTAATATTCCTCAAGACACATTAGGTTCCTAATAACAAAACTTGTAATAAACCTCAAGCCAGAGGAAGTTCCCAATGCATAAACACTTTAGGGGTGATAAGACACATATTTTAAAGCCACAAACTAAGGCAAATAGGGTCCTTCAGGAAGGATGCATGCATGAGAGTGGATGTGTGACAGGATTGTAGCAGGCGGGCAGTCCGTTCAAGATCTAGTGTACCATACTTTTACTTTTTTCCCCATGGGGGTTACTGAAGGTACTATATTCAATGTGACTGGAGGAGCATGCACAGGCCATAGTCATAAAACAGAACTCCCCGTATGATGCTCCTATCTTTTGGCCGTTCAAGAGAAGTTCCTGTGAACTTTTTGGGCCACCCAGCTTTTATGAGAGAAATAGACATGAGGCCAGCTTCCAGGCCGGGTCACCAAGGTGCCAGTTCAGAAAGCCATTTTGTCCATGTGTCCAAAGTTCCATTGCCACATTCAATGAACGGACTCTCCCGGCTTCCGAGAAGTTGGTACTGGCAGGAAGATGTTATTCTGGCAGCCAAACCTCTGCTTCAGGGATTCTTCCTTGGTTTGCTCCTGAAGTTGTATAGGGGAGGCATCCATAGTTGTTAACATGTACACTGAGCTCCGGGATTCCTCTCTGAGGTCCTCTGTTGAAGCCGCAGCCTAGCAACAGGCCAGTTACATCACAAAGTGGTTGAAGTTCAGTGAGGATCCGGGTCATAGAACAACATCTTCCCCACACACCCCACCTCCAGGATTCTCGCCTTATAGTCCACACTATTTGAATCTTCCGCCATGGTCCATGGGCAAATAAACTGGAGCACTGGAAACACAAGCCGCGATAGCAAGAGAAGATAACAGCAACGTAGCGATAACAGGAATTAAGATAGAGCAAGATTTTGACACAGGCAACAAAAATTACAATAAACCGCAAGACACATTCGGTTCCTAACAACAAAAGCTGTAATAATCCTCAAGCCGGAGGAAGTTCCCAATGCAAAAAGACCTTAGAGGCGACAAGACACCTGTTTGAAAGCCATCAACATAGGCTAATCTTGTCCTTCAGGTGTGATGCATGCATGAGAGTGGGTCTGTGATAGGACTGCTGCAGACAGGCAGTCCCTTCAAGGTCTAGTACACTGTATTTCACTTTTCTCCCCCTCGGTGTTACGGCAGGGTCTATATATAGCGCTACTGGAGGTGCTTTCACAGCTCATACTAAGAAAACAAAACCCCCCTTTAAGACGCTCCTACCTTCAGGCCGTACAGAAGATAATGCTGTGAACTTTGGACGACACACTGAAGTTATTCCAGGACACATAGCAGCCCACGTTGCAGGTCATGTCCTCCAGGTGCCGGTTGAGCCAGCCATCACTGGTCCATGTGTCAAAAGTGTCAAGGCCACGTGCACTCAATGGCGTCCCCATGGTTGCGTGCAGTTGGAGCTCTCAGAGAGATGTTATTCTGGTGGTCAAACCTCGGCTTCAGTGATTCTTCCTTGGTTTTTCCTTGCAGTTGTCTACGGGAGGCTTCCAGAGGTGGCAGAATGTACACGGAGCTCAGGGTTCCCTTTCTTAGTTTCTCTGATGAAGCGTTAGCCTAGCAAAAGGCCAGTTACATCACAAAGTGTTTCAAGTTCAGTGAGGATGCTGGCCATAGGATCACCATGTTCCCCACACTCGCACACTCCAGTATTCCCACCCTACAATCCACAACCTTTAAATCTTCTGCAATGACCCCTGTGCTAGAAAGCTGGAGCGCAGTAAACACGTGCCGCAATAGCAAGACAAGATAACAGCTATACAGACATAATAGTTATAAATATAGAGCAAGGTATTGATACAGGCAACAAAAACTGTAATATTCCTCAAGACACATTAGGTTCCTAATAACAAAACTTGTAATAAACCTCAAGCCAGAGGAAGTTCCCAATGCATAAACACTTTAGGGGCGATAAGACACATATTTTAAAGCCACAAACTAAGGCAAATAGGGTTCTTCAGGAAGGATGCATGCATGAGAGTGGATGTGTGACAGGATTGTAGCAGGCGGGCAGTCCGTTCAAGATCTAGTGTACCATACTTTTACTTTTTTCCCCATGGGGGTTACTGAAGGTACTATATTCAATGTGACTGGAGGAGCATGCACAGGCCATAGTCATAAAACAGAACTCCCCGTATGATGCTCCTATCTTTTGGCCGTTCAAGAGAAGTTCCTGTGAACTTTTTGGGCCACCCAGCTTTTATGACAGAAATAGACATGAGGCCAGCTTCCAGGCCGGGTCACCAAGGTGCCAGTTCAGAAAGCCATTTTGTCCATGTGTCCAAAGTTCCATTGCCACATTCAATGAACGGACTCTCCCGGCTTCTGAGAAGTTTGTGCTGGCAGGAAGATGTTATTCTGGCAGCCAAACCTCTGCTTCAGTGATTCTTCCTTGGTTTGCTCCTGAAGTTGTATAGGGGAGGCATCCATAGTTGTTAACATGTACACTGAGCTCCGGGATTCCTCTCTGAGGTCCTCTGTTGAAGCCGCAGCCTAGCAACAGGCCAGTTACATCACAAAGTGGTTGAAGTTCAGTGAGGATCCGGGTCATAGAACAACATCTTCCCCACACACCCCACCTCCAGGATTCTCGCCTTATAGTCCACACTATTTGAATCTTCCGCAATGGTCCATGTGCAAATAAACTGGAGCACTGGAAACACAAGCCGCAATAGCAAGAGAAGATAATAGCAACTTAGCGATTACAGGAATTAAGACAGAGCAAGATTTTGACACAGGCAACGAAAATTACAATAAACCATAAGACACATTCGGGTCCTAACAACAAAAGCTGTAATAATCCTCAAGGCGGAGGAAGTTCCCAAGGCAAAAAGACCTTAGAGGTGACAACACACATGTTTGAAAGACATCAACAAAGGCTAATCTTGTCCTTCAGGTGTGATGCATGCATGAGAGTGGGTCTGTGATAGGACTGCTGCAGACAGGCAGTCCCTTCAAGGTCTAGTACACCATATTTCACTTTTTTTCCCCTCGGTGTTACAGTAGTGTCTATATATAGCGCTACTGGAGGTGCATTCACAGCTCATACTAAGAAAACAAAACCCACCTTTAAGACGCTGCTACCTTCTGGCCGTTCAGAAGATAATGCTGTGACCTTTGGACGACACACTGAAGTTATTCCAGGACACATAGCAGCCCACGTTGCAGGTCATGTCCACCAGGTGCCGGTTGAGCCAGCCATCACTGGTCCATGCGTCAAAAGTGTCAAGGCCACGTGCACTCAATGGCGTCCCCATGGTTCCGTGCAGTTGGAGCTGGCAGAGAGATGTTATTTTGTTGGCCAAACCTTGGCTTCAGTGATTCTTCCTTGGTTTTTCCTTGCAGTTGTCTATGGGAGGCTTCCAGAGGTGGCAGAATATACACGGAGCTCAGGGTTCCCTTTCTTAGTTTCTCTGATGAAGCGTTAGCCTAGCAAAAGGCCAGTTACATCACAAAGTGTTTCAAGTTCAGTGAGGATGCTGGCCATAGGATCACCATGTTCCCCACACTCGCACACTCCAGTATTCCCACCCTACAATCCACAACCTTTAAATCTTCTGCAATGACCCCTGTGCTAGAAAGCTGGAGCGCAGTAAACACGTGCCACAATAGCAAGACAATATAACAGCTATATAGACATAATAGTTATAAATATAGAGCAAGGTATTGATACAGGCAACAAAAACTGTAATATTCCTCAAGACACATTAGGTTCCTAATAACAAAACTTGTAATAAACCTCAAGCCAGAGGAAGTTCCCAATGCATAAACACTTTAGGGGCGATAAGACACATATTTTAAAGCAACTAATTAAGGCAAATAGGGTCCTTCAGGAAGGATGCATGCATGAGAGTGGATGTGTGACAGGATTGCAGCAGGTGGGCAGTCCGTTCAAGATCTAGTGTACCATACTTTTACTTTTTTCCCCATGGGGGTTACTGAAGGTACTATATTCAATGTGACTGGAGGAGCATGCACAGGCCATAGTAATAAAACAGAACTCCCCGTATGATGCTCCTATCTTTTGGCCGTTCAAGAGAAGTTACTGTGAACTTTTTGGGTCACCCAGCTTTTATGAGAGAAATAGACATGAGGCCAGCTTCCAGGCCGGGTCACCAAGGTGCCAGTTCAGAGAGCAATTTTGTCCATGTGTCCAATGTTCCATTGTCACATTCAATGAACGGACTCTCCCGGCTTCCGAGAACTTGGCGCTGGCAGGAAGATGTTATTCTGGCAGCCAAACCTCTGCTTCAGTGATTCTTCCTTGGTTTGCTCCTGAAGTTGTATAGGGGAGGCATCCATAGTTGTTAACATGTACACTGAGCTCGGGGATTCCTCTCTGAGGTCCTCTGTTGAAGCCGCAGCCTAGCAACAGGCCAGTTACATCACAAAGTGGTTGAAGTTCAGTGAGGATCCGGGTCATAGAACAACATCTTCCCAACACACCCCACCTCCAGGATTCTCACCTTATAGTCCACACTATTTGAATCTTCCACAGTGGTCCATGTGCAAATAAACTGGAGCACTGGAAACACAAGCCGCGATAGCAAGAGAAGATAACAGCAACGTAGCGATAACAGGAATTAAGATAGAGCAAGATTTTGACACAGGCAACAAAAATTACAATAAACCGCAAGACACATTCGGTTCCTAACAACAAAAGCTGTAATAATCCTCAAGCCGGAGGAAGTTCCCAATGCAAAAAGACCTTAGAGGCGACAAGATACATGTTTGAAAGCCATCAACAAAGGCTAATCTTGTCCTTCAGGTGTGATGCATGCATGAGAGTGGGTCTGTGATAGGACTGCTGCAGACAGGCAGTCCCTTCAAGGTCTAGTACACTGTATTTCACTTTTCTCCCCCTCGGTGTTACGGCAGGGTCTATATATAGCGCTACTGGAGGTGCATTCACAGCTCATACTAAGAAAACAAAACCCCCCTTTAAGACGCTCCTACCTTCAGGCCGTACAGAAGATAATGCTGTGAACTTTGGACGACACACTGAAGTTATTCCAGGACACATAGCAGCCCACGTTGCAGGTCATGTCCTCCAGGTGCCGGTTGAGCCAGCCATCACTGGTCCATGCGTCAAAAGTGTCAAGGCCACGTGCACTCAATGGCGTCCCCATGGTTCCGTGCAGTTGGAGCTGGCAGAGAGATGTTATTCTGGTGGTCAAACCTCGGCTTCAGTGATTCTTCCTTGGTTTTTCCTTGCAGTTGTCTATGGGAGGCTTCCAGAGGTGGCAGAATGTACACGGAGCTCAGGGTTCCCTTTCTTAGTTTCTCTGATGAAGCGTTAGCCTAGCAAAAGGCCAGTTACATCACAAAGTGTTTCAAGTTCAGTGAGGATGCTGGCCATAGGATCACCATGTTCCCCACACTCGCACACTCCAGTATTCCCACCCTACAATCCACAACCTTTAAATCTTCTGCAATGACCCCTGTGCTAGAAAGCTGGAGCGCAGTAAACACGTGCCGCAATAGCAAGACAAGATAACAGCTATACAGACATAATAGTTATACATATAGAGCAAGGTATTGATACAGGCAACAAAAACTGTAATATTCCTCAAGACACATTAGGTTCCTAATAACAAAACTTGTAATAAACCTCAAGCCAGAGGAAGTTCCCAATGCATAAACACTTTAGGGGCGATAAGACACATATTTTAAAGCCACAAACTAAGGCAAATAGGGTCCTTCAGGAAGGATGCATGCATGAGAGTGGATGTGTGACAGGATTGTAGCAGGCGGGCAGTCCTTTCAAGATCTAGTGTACCATACTTTTACTTTTTTCCCCATGGGGGTTACTGAAGGTACTATATTCAATGTGACTGGAGGAGCTTGCACAGGCCATAGTCATAAAACAGAACTCCCCGTATGATGCTCCTATCTTTTGGCCGTTCAAGAGAAGTTCCTGTGAACTTTTTGGGCCACCCAGCTTTTATGACAGAAATAGACATGAGGCCAGCTTCCAGGCCGGGTCACCAAGGTGCCAGTTCAGAAAGCCATTTTGTCCATGTGTCCAAAGTTCCATTGCCACATTCAATGAACGGACTCTCCCGGCTTCCGAGAACTTGGTGCTGGCAGGAAGATGTTATTCTGGCAGCCAAACCTCTGCTTCAGTGATTCTTCCTTGGTTTGCTCCTGAAGTTGTATAGGGGAGGCATCCATAGTTGTTAACATGTACACTGAGCTCCGGGATTCCTCTCTGAGGTCCTCTGTTGAAGCCGCAGCCTAGCAACAGGCCAGTTACATCACAAAGTGGTTGAAGTTCAGTGAGGATCCGGGTCATAGAACAACATCTTCCCCACACACCCCACCTCCAGGATTCTCGCCTTATAGTCCACACTATTTGAATCTTCCGCAATGGTCCATGTGCAAATAAACTGGAGCACTGGAAACACAAGCCGCGAAAGCAAGAGAAGATAACAGCAACGTAGCGATAACAGGAATTAAGATAGAGCAATATTTTGACACAGGCAACAAAAATTACAATAAACCGCAAGACACATTCGGTTCCTAACAACAAAAGCTGTAATAATCCTCAAGCCGGAGGAAGTTCCCAATGCAAAAAGACCTTAGAGGCGACAAGATACATGTTTGAAAGCCATCAACAAAGGCTAATCTTGTCCTTCAGGTGTGATGCATGCATGAGAGTGGGTCTGTAATAGGACTGCTGCAGACAGGCAGTCCCTTCAAGGTCTAGTACACTGTATTTCACTTTTCTCCCCCTCGGTGTTACGGCAGGGTATATATATAGCGCTACTGGAGGTGCATTCACAGCTCATACTAAGAAAACAAAACCCCCCTTTAAGACGCTCCTACCTTCAGGCCGTACAGAAGATAATGCTGTGAACTTTGGACGACACACTGAAGTTATTCCAGGACACATAGCAGCCCACGTTGCAGGTCATGTCCTCCAGGTGCCGGTTGAGCCAGCCATCACTGGTCCATGTGTCAAAAGTGTCAAGGCCACGTGCACTCAATGGCGTCCCCATGGTTCCGTGCAGTTGGAGCTGGCAGAGAGATGTTATTCTGGTGGTCAAACCTCGGCTTCAGTGATTCTTCCTTGGTTTTTCCTTGCAGTTGTCTATGGGAGGCTTCCAGAGGTGGCAGAATGTACACGGAGCTCAGGGTTCCCTTTCTTAGTTTCTCTGATGAAGCGTTAGTCTAGCAAAAGGCCAGTTACATCACAAAGTGTTTCAAGTTCAGTGAGGATGCTGGCCATAGGATCACCATGTTCCCCACACTCGCACACTCCAGTATTCCCACCCTACAATCCACAACCTTTAAATCTTCTGCAATGACCCCTGTGCTAGAAAGCTGGAGCGCAGTAAACACGTGCCGCAATAGCAAGACAAGATAACAGCTATACAGACATAATAGTTATAAATATAGAGCAAGGTATTGATACAGGCAACAAAAACTGTAATATTCCTCAAGACACATTAGGTTCCTAATAACAAAACTTGTAATAAACCTCAAGCCAGAGGAAGTTCCCAATGCATAAACACTTTAGGGGCGATAAGACACATATTTTAAAGCCACAAACTAAGGCAAATAGGGTCCTTCAGGAAGGATGCATGCATAAGAGTGGATGTGGGACAGGATTGTACCAGGCGGGCAGTCCGTTCAAGATCTACTGTACCATACTTTTACTTTTTTCCCCATGGGGGTTACTGAAGGTACTATATTCAATGTGACTGGAGGAGCTTGCACAGGCCATAGTCATAAAACAGAACTCCCTGTATGATGCTCATATCTTCTGGCCATTCAAGAGAAGTTACTGTGAACTTTTTGGGCCACCCAGCTTTTATGAGAGAAATAGACATGAGGCCAGCTTCCAGGCCGGGTCACCAAGGTGCCAGTTCAGAAAGCCATTTTGTCCATGTGTCCAAAGTTCCATTGCCACATTCAATGAACGGACTCTCCCGGCTTCTGAGAAGTTGGTGCTGGCTGGAAGATGTTATTCTGGCAGCCAAACCTCTGCTTCAGTGATTCTTCCTTGGTTTGTTCTTGAAGTTGTATAGGGGAGGGATCCATAGTTGTTAACATGTACACTGAGCTCGGGGATTCCTCTCTGAGGTCCTCTGTTGAAGCCGCAGCCTAGCAACAGGCCAGTTACATCACAAAGTGGTTGAAGTTCAGTGAGGATGCAGGTCATAGAACCCCACCTTCCCCACACACCCCACCTCCAGGATTCTCGCCTTATAGTCCACACTATTTGAATCTTCCGCAGTGGTCCATGTGCAAATAAACTGGAGCACTGGAAACACAAGCCGCAATAGCAAGAGAAGATAATAGCAACTTAGCGATAACAGGAATTAAGATAGAGCAAGATTTTGACACAGGCAACGAAAATTACAATAAACCGTAAGACACATTCGGTTCCTAACAACAAAAGCTGTAATAATCCTCAAGGCGGAGGAAGTTCCCAAGGGAAAAAGACCTTAGAGGTGACAAGACACATGTTTGAAAGACATCAACAAAGGCTAATCTTGTCCTTCAGGTGTGATGCATGCATGAGAGTGGGTCTGTGATAGGACTGCTGCAGACAGGCAGTCCCTTCAAGGTCTAGTACACCATATTTCACTTTTTTCCCGCTCGGTGTTACGGTAGTGTCTATATATAGCGCTACTGGAGGTGCATTCACAGCACATACTAAGAAAACAAAACCCCCTTTAAGATGCTGCTACCTTCTGGCCGTTCAGAAGATAATGCTGTGAACTTTGGACGACACACTGAAGTTATTCCAGGACACATAGCAGCCCACGTTGCAGGTCATGTCCTCCAGGTGCCGGTTGAGCCAGCCATCACTGGTCCATGCGTCAAAAGTGTCAAGGCCACGTGCACTCAATGGCGTCCGCATGGTTCCGTGCAGTTGGAGCTGGCAGAGAGATGTTATTCTGGTGGTCAAACCTCGGCTTCAGTGATTCTTTCTTGGTTTTCCCTTGCAGTTGTCTACGGGAGGCTTCCAGAGGTGGCAGAATGTACACGGAGCTCAGGGTTCCCTTTCTTAGTTTCTCTGATGAAGCGTTAGCCTAGCAAAAGGCCAGTTACATCACAAAGTGTTTCAAGTTCAGTGAGGATGCTGGCCATAGGATCACCATGTTCCCCACACTCGCACACTCCAGTATTCCCACCCTACAATCCACAACCTTTAAATCTTCTGCAATGACCCCTGTGCTAGAAAGCTGGAGCGCAGTAAACACGTGCCGCAATAGCAAGACAAGATAACAGCTATACAGACATAATAGTTATAAATATAGAGCAAGGTATTGATACAGGCAACAAAAACTGTAATATTCCTCAAGACACATTAGGTTCCTAATAACAAAACTTGTAATAAACCTCAAGCCAGAGGAAGTTCCCAATGCATAAACACTTTAGGGGTGATAAGACACATATTTTAAAGCCACAAACTAAGGCAAATAGGGTCCTTCAGGAAGGATGCATGCATGAGAGTGGATGTGTGACAGGATTGTAGCAGGCGGGCAGTCCGTTCAAGATCTAGTGTACCATACTTTTACTTTTTTCCCCATGGGGGTTACTGAAGGTACTATATTCAATGTGACTGGAGGAGCATGCACAGGCCATAGTCATAAAACAGAACTCCCCGTATGATGCTCCTATCTTTTGGCCGTTCAAGAGAAGTTCCTGTGAACTTTTGGGCCACCCAGCTTTTATGAGAGAAATAGACATGAGGCCAGCTTCCAGGCTGGGTCACCAAGGTGCCAGTTCAGAAAGCCATTTTGTCCATGTGTCCAAAGTTCCATTGCCACATTCAATGAACGGACTCTCCCGGCTTCCGAGAAGTTGGTACTGGCAGGAAGATGTTATTCTGGCAGCCAAACCTCTGCTTCAGGGATTCTTCCTTGGTTTGCTCCTGAAGTTGTATAGGGGAGGCATCCATAGTTGTTAACATGTACACTGAGCTCCGGGATTCCTCTCTGAGGTCCTCTGTTGAAGCCGCAGCCTAGCAACAGGCCAGTTACATCACAAAGTGGTTGAAGTTCAGTGAGGATCCGGGTCATAGAACAACATCTTCCCCACACACCCCACCTCCAGGATTCTCGCCTTATAGTCCACACTATTTGAATCTTCCGCCATGGTCCATGGGCAAATAAACTGGAGCACTGGAAACACAAGCCGCGATAGCAAGAGAAGATAACAGCAACGTAGCGATAACAGGAATTAAGATAGAGCAAGATTTTGACACAGGCAACAAAAATTACAATAAACCGCAAGACACATTCGGTTCCTAACAACAAAAGCTGTAATAATCCTCAAGCCGGAGGAAGTTCCCAATGCAAAAAGACCTTAGAGGCGACAAGACACCTGTTTGAAAGCCATCAACATAGGCTAATCTTGTCCTTCAGGTGTGATGCATGCATGAGAGTGGGTCTGTGATAGGACTGCTGCAGACAGGCAGTCCCTTCAAGGTCTAGTACACTGTATTTCACTTTTCTCCCCCTCGGTGTTACGGCAGGGTCTATATATAGCGCTACTGGAGGTGCTTTCACAGCTCATACTAAGAAAACAAAACCCCCCTTTAAGACGCTCCTACCTTCAGGCCGTACAGAAGATAATGCTGTGAACTTTGGACGACACACTGAAGTTATTCCAGGACACATAGCAGCCCACGTTGCAGGTCATGTCCTCCAGGTGCCGGTTGAGCCAGCCATCACTGGTCCATGTGTCAAAAGTGTCAAGGCCACGTGCACTCAATGGCGTCCCCATGGTTGCGTGCAGTTGGAGCTCTCAGAGAGATGTTATTCTGGTGGTCAAACCTCGGCTTCAGTGATTCTTCCTTGGTTTTTCCTTGCAGTTGTCTACGGGAGGCTTCCAGAGGTGGCAGAATGTACACGGAGCTCAGGGTTCCCTTTCTTAGTTTCTCTGATGAAGCGTTAGCCTAGCAAAAGGCCAGTTACATCACAAAGTGTTTCAAGTTCAGTGAGGATGCTGGCCATAGGATCACCATGTTCCCCACACTCGCACACTCCAGTATTCCCACCCTACAATCCACAACCTTTAAATCTTCTGCAATGACCCCTGTGCTAGAAAGCTGGAGCGCAGTAAACACGTGCCGCAATAGCAAGACAAGATAACAGCTATACAGACATAATAGTTATAAATATAGAGCAAGGTATTGATACAGGCAACAAAAACTGTAATATTCCTCAAGACACATTAGGTTCCTAATAACAAAACTTGTAATAAACCTCAAGCCAGAGGAAGTTCCCAATGCATAAACACTTTAGGGGCGATAAGACACATATTTTAAAGCCACAAACTAAGGCAAATAGGGTTCTTCAGGAAGGATGCATGCATGAGAGTGGATGTGTGACAGGATTGTAGCAGGCGGGCAGTCCGTTCAAGATCTAGTGTACCATACTTTTACTTTTTTCCCCATGGGGGTTACTGAAGGTACTATATTCAATGTGACTGGAGGAGCATGCACAGGCCATAGTCATAAAACAGAACTCCCCGTATGATGCTCCTATCTTTTGGCCGTTCAAGAGAAGTTCCTGTGAACTTTTTGGGCCACCCAGCTTTTATGACAGAAATAGACATGAGGCCAGCTTCCAGGCCGGGTCACCAAGGTGCCAGTTCAGAAAGCCATTTTGTCCATGTGTCCAAAGTTCCATTGCCACATTCAATGAACGGACTCTCCCGGCTTCCGAGAACTTGGTGCTGGCAGGAAGATGTTATTCTGGCAGCCAAACCTCTGCTTCAGTGATTCTTCCTTGGTTTGCTCCTGAAGTTGTATAGGGGAGGCATCCATAGTTGTTAACATGTACACTGAGCTCCGGGATTCCTCTCTGAGGTCCTCTGTTGAAGCCGCAGCCTAGCAACAGGCCAGTTACATCACAAAGTGGTTGAAGTTCAGTGAGGATCCGGGTCATAGAACAACATCTTCCCCACACACCCCACCTCCAGGATTCTCGCCTTATAGTCCACACTATTTGAATCTTCCGCAATGGTCCATGTGCAAATAAACTGGAGCACTGGAAACACAAGCCGCAATAGCAAGAGAAGATAATAGCAACTTAGCGATTACAGGAATTAAGACAGAGCAAGATTTTGACACAGGCAACGAAAATTACAATAAACCATAAGACACATTCGGGTCCTAACAACAAAAGCTGTAATAATCCTCAAGGCGGAGGAAGTTCCCAAGGCAAAAAGACCTTAGAGGTGACAACACACATGTTTGAAAGACATCAACAAAGGCTAATCTTGTCCTTCAGGTGTGATGCATGCATGAGAGTGGGTCTGTGATAGGACTGCTGTAGACAGGCAGTCCCTTCAAGGTCTAGTACACCATATTTCACTTTTTTTCCCCTCGGTGTT
Source organism: Manis pentadactyla (assembly GCF_030020395.1). NCBI lineage: Eukaryota > Metazoa > Chordata > Mammalia > Pholidota > Manidae > Manis > Manis pentadactyla. The sequence continues at coordinate 148,643,817 of NC_080023.1, forward strand.
ACAGTAGTGTCTATATATAGCGCTACTGGAGGTGCATTCACAGCTCATACTAAGAAAACAAAACCCCCCTTTAAGACGCTGCTACCTTCTGGCCGTTCAGAAGATAATGCTGTGACCTTTGGACGACACACTGAAGTTATTCCAGGACACATAGCAGCCCACGTTGCAGGTCATGTCCTCCAGGTGCCGGTTGAGCCAACCATCACTGGTCCATGCGTCAAAAGTGTCAAGGCCACATGCACTCAATGGCGTCCGCATGGTTCCGTGCAGTTGGAGCTGGCAGAGAGATGTTATTCTGTTGGCCAAACCTTGGCTTCAGTGATTCTTCCTTGGATTTTCCTTGCAGTTGTCTATGGGAGGCTTCCAGAGGTGTCAGAATGTACACGGAGCTCAGGGTTCCCTTTCTTAGTTTCTCTGATGAAGCGTTAGCCTAGCAAAAGGCCAGTTACATCACAAAGTGTTTCAAGTTCAGTGAGGATGCTGGCCATAGGATCACCATGTTCCCCACACTCGCACACTCCAGTATTCCCACCCTACAATCCACAACCTTTAAATCTTCTGCAATGACCCCTGTGCTAGAAAGCTGGAGCGCAGTAAACACGTGCCACAATAGCAAGACAATATAACAGCTATATAGACATAATAGTTATAAATATAGAGCAAGGTATTGATACAGGCAACAAAAAGTGTTATATTCCTCAAGACACATTAGGTTCCTAATAACAAAACTTGTAATAAACCTCAAGCCAGAGGAAGTTCCCAATGCATAAACACTTTAGGGGCGATAAGACACATATTTTAAAGCAACTAATTAAGGCAAATAGGGTCCTTCAGGAAGGATGCATGCATGAGAGTGGATGTGTGACAGGATTGTAGCAGGTGGGCAGTCCGTTCAAGATCTAGTGTACCACACTTTTACTTTTTTCCCCATGGGGGTTACTGAAGGTACTATATTCAATGTGACTGGAGGAGCTTGCACAGGCCATAGTAATAAAACAGAACTCCCCGTATGATGCTATCTTTTGGCCGTTCAAGAGAAGTTACTGTGAACTTTTTGGGCCACCCAGCTTTTATGAGAGAAATAGACATGAGGCCAGCTTCCAGGCCGGGTCACCAAGGTGCCAGTTCAGAGAGCAATTTTGTCCATGTGTCCAAAGTTCCATTGTCACATTCAATGAACGGACTCTCCCGGCTTCCGAGAACTTGGCGCTGGCAGGAAGATGTTATTCTGGCAGCCAAACCTCTGCTTCAGTGATTCTTCCTTGGTTTGCTCCTGAAGTTGTATAGGGGAGGCATCCATAGTTGTTAACATGTACACTGAGCTCCGGGATTCCTCTCTGAGGTCCTCTGTTGAAGCCGCAGCCTAGCAACAGGCCAGTTACATCACAAAGTGGTTGAAGTTCAGTGAGGATCCGGGTCATAGAACAACATCTTCCCCACACACCCCACCTCCAGGATTCTCGCCTTATAGTCCACACTATTTGAATCTTCCGCAATGGTCCATGTGCAAATAAACTGGAGCACTGGAAACACAAGCCGCGATAGCAAGAGAAGATAACAGCAACGTAGCGATAACAGGAATTAAGATAGAGCAAGATTTTGACACAGGCAACAAAAATTACAATAAACCGCAAGACACATTCGGTTCCTAACAACAAAAGCTGTAATCATCCTCAAGCCGGAGGAAGTTCCCAATGCAAAAAGACCTTAGAGGCGACAAGACACATGTTTGAAAGCCATCAACAAAGGCTAATCTTGTCCTTCAGGTGTGATGCATGCATGAGAGTGGGTCTGTGATAGGACTGCTGCAGACAGGCAGTCCCTTCAAGGTCTAGTACACCGTATTTCACTTTTCTCCCCCTCGGTGTTACGACAGGGTCTATATATAGCGCTACTGGAGGTGCATTCACAGCTCATACTAAGAAAACAAAACCCCCCTTTAAGACGCTCCTACCTTCAGGCCGTACAGAAGATAATGCTGTGAACTTTGGACGACACACTGAAGTTATTCCAGGACACATAGCAGCCCACGTTGCAGGTCATGTCCTCCAGTTGCCGGTTGAGCCAGCCATAACTGGTCCAAGCGTCAAAAGTGTCAAGGCCACGTGCACTCAATGGCGTCCCCATGGTTCCGTGCAGTTGGAGCTGGCAGAGAGATGTTATTCTGGTGGCCAAACCTCGGCTTCAGTGATTCTTCCTTGGTTTTTCCTTGCAGTTGTCTATGGGAGGCATCCAGAGGTGTCAGAATGTACGTGGAGCTCAGGGTTCCGTTTCTTAGTTTCTCTGATGAAGCGTTAGCCTAGCAAAAGGCCAGTTACATCACAAAGTGTTTCAAGTTCAGTGAGGATCCTGGCCATAGGATCACCATATTCCCCACACTCGCACACTCCAGTATTCCCACCCTGCAATCCACAACCTTTAAATCTCCTGCAATGACCCCTGTGCTAGAAAGCTGCAGCGCAGTAAACACGTGCCACAATAGCAAGACAAGATAACAGCTATATAGACGTAATAGTTATAAATATAGAGCAAGGTATTGATACAGGCAACAAAAACTGTAATATTCCTCAAGACACATTAGGTTCCTAATAACAAAACTTGCAATAAACCTCAAGCCAGAGGAAGTTCCCAATGCATAAACACTTTAGGGGCGATAAGACACATATTTTAAAGCCACAAACTAAGGCAAATAGGGTTCTTCAGGAAGGATGCATGCATGAGAGTGGATGTGTGACAGGATTGTAGCAGGCGGGCAGTCCGTTCAAGATCTAGTGTACCATACTTTTACTTTTTTCCCAATGGGGGTTACTGAAGGTACTATATTCAAAGTGACTGGAGGAGCATGCACAGGCCATAGTCATAAAACAGAACTCCCCGTATGATGCTCCTATCTTTTGGCTGTTCAAGAGAAGTTCCTGTGAACTTTTTGGGCCACCCAGCTTTTATGAGAGAAATAGACATGAGGCCAGCTTCCAGGCCGGGTCACCAAGGTGCCAGTTCAGAAAGCCATTTTGTCCATGTGTCCAAAGTTCCATTGCCACATTCAATGAACGGACTCTCCCGGCTTCCGAGAAGTTGGTGCTGGCAGGAAGATGTTATTCTGGCAGCCAAACCTCTGCTTCAGGGATTCTTCCTTGGTTTGCTCCTGAAGTTGTATAGGGGAGGCATCCATAGTTGTTAACATGTACACTGAGCTCCGGGATTCCTCTCTGAGGTCCTCTGTTGAAGCCGCAGCCTAGCAACAGGCCAGTTACATCACAAAGTGGTTGAAGTTCAGTGAGGATCCGGGTCATAGAACAACATCTTCCCCACACACCCCTCCTCCAGGATTCTCGCCTTATAGTCCACACTATTTGAATCTTCCGCAATGGTCCATGTGCAAATAAACTGGAGCACTGGAAACACAAGCCGCGATAGCAAGAGAAGATAACAGCAACTTAGCGATAACAGGAATTAAGATAGAGCAAGATTTTGACACAGGCAACAAAAATTACAATAAACCGCAAGACACATTCGGTTCCTAATAGCAAAAGCTGTAATAATCCTCAAGCCGGAGGAAGTTCCCAATGCAAAAAGACCTTAGAGGCGACAAGACACATGTTTGAAAGCCATCAACAAAGGCTAATCTTGTCCTTCAGGTGTGATGCATGCATGAGAGTGGGTCTGTGATAGGACTGCTGCAGACAGGCAGTCACTTCAAGCTCTAGTAAACCATATTTCACTTTTCTCCACCTCGGTGTTACGGCAGGGTCTATATATAGCGCTACTGGAGGTGCATTCACAGCTCACACTAAGAAAACAAAACCCCCCTTTAAGACGCTCCTACCTTCTGGCCGTTCAGAAGATAATGCTGTGACCTTTGGACGACACACTGAAGTTATTCCAGGACACATAGCAGCCCACGTTGCAGGTCATGTCCTCCAGGTGCCGGTTGAGCCAGCCATCACTGGTCCATGCGTCAAAAGTGTCAAGGCCACGTGCACTCAATGGTGTCCCCATGGTTCCGTGCAGTTGGAGCTGGCAGAGAGATGTTATTCTGGTGGCCAAACCTCGGCTTCAGCGATTCTTCCTTGGTTTTTCCTTGCAGTTGTCTATGGGAGGCTTCCAGAGGTGGCAGAATGTACACGGAGCTCAGTGTTCCCTTTCTTAGTTTCTCTGATGAAGCGTTAGCCTAGCAAAAGTCCAGTTACATCACAAAGTGTTTCAAGTTCAGTGAGGATGCTGGCTATAGGATCACCATATTCCCGACACTCGCACACTCCAGTATTCCCACCCTGCAATCCACAACCTTTAAATCTTCTTCAATGACCCCTGTGCTAGAAAGCTGGAGCGCAGTAAACACGTGCCACAATAGTAAGACAATATAACAGCTATATAGACATAATAGTTATAAATATAGAGCAAGGTATTGATACCGGGAACAAAAACTGTAATATTCCTCAAGACACATTAGGTTCCTAATAACAAAACTTGTAATAAACCTCAAGCCAGAGGAAGTTCCCAATGCATAAACACTTTAGGGGCGATAAGACACATATTTCAAAGCAACTAACTAAGGCAAATAGGGTCCTTAAGGAAGGATGCATGCATGAGAGTGGATGTGTGACAGGATTGTAGCAGGCGGGCAGTCCGTTCAAGATCTAGTGTACCATACTTTTACTTTTTTCCCCTTGGGGGTTACTGAAGGTACTATATTCAAAGTGACTGGAGGAGCATGCACAGGCCATAGTAATAAAACAGAACTCCCCGTATGATGCTCCTATCTTTTGGCCGTTCAAGAGAAGTTACTGTGAACTTTTTGGGCCACCCAGCTTTTATGACAGAAATAGACATGAGGCCAGCTTCCAGGCCGGGTCACCAAGGTGCCAGTTCAGAAAGCCATTTTGTCCATGTGTCCAAAGTTCCATTGCCACATTCAATGAACGGACTCTCCCGGCTTCCGAGAAGTTGGTGCTGGCAGGAAGATGTTATTCTGGCAGCCAAACCTCTGCTTCAGTGATTCTTCCTTTGTTTGCTCCTGAAGTTGTATAGGGGAGGCATCCATAGTTGTTAACATGTACACTGAGCTCGGGGATTCCTCTCTGAGGTCCTCTGTTGAAGCCGCAGCCTAGCAACAGGCCAGTTACATCACAAAGTGGTTGAAGTTCAGTGAGGATCCGGGTCATAGAACAACATCTTCCCCACACACCCCACCTCCAGGATTCTCGCCTTATAGTCCACACTATTTGAATATCCGCAATGGTCCATGTGCAAATAAACTGGAGCACTGGAAACACAAGCCGCAATAGCAAGAGAAGATAACAGCAAGTTAGCGAAAACAGGAATTACGATAGAGCAAGATTTTTACACAGGCAACAAAAAATTACAATAAACCGCAAGACACATTCGGTTCCTAACAACAAAAGCTGTAATAATCCTCAAACCGGAGGAAGTTCCCAAGGCAAAAAGACCTTAGAGGCGATAAGACACATGTTTGAAAGCCATCAACAAAGGCTAATCTTGTCCTTCAGGTGTGATGCATGCATGAGAGTGGGTCTGTGATAGGACTGCTGCAGACAGGCAGTCCCTTCAAGGTCTAGTACACCATATTTCACTTTTTTCCCCCTCGGTGTTACGGCAGCGTCTATATATAGCGCTACTGGAGGTGCATTCACAGCTCATACTAAGAAAACAAAACCCCCCTTTAAGACGCTCCTACCTTCTGGCCGTTCAGAAGATAATGCTGTGACCTTTGGACGACACACTGAAGTTATTCCAGGACACATAGCAGCCCACGTTGCAGGTCATGTCCTCCAGGTGCCGGTTGAGCCAGCCATCACTGGTCCATGCGTCAAAAGTGTCAAGGCCACGTGCACTCAATGGTGTCCCCATGGTTCCGTGCAGTTGGAGCTGGCAGAGAGATGTTATTCTGGTGGCCAAACCTCGGCTTCAGCGATTCTTCCTTGGTTTTTCCTTGCAGTTGTCTATGGGAGGCTTCCAGAGGTGGCAGAATGTACACGGAGCTCAGGGTTCCCTTTCTTAGTTTCTCTGATGAAGCGTTAGCCTAGCAAAAGGCCAGTTACATCACAAAGTGTTTCAAGTTCAGTGAGGATGCTGGCTATAGGATCACCATATTCCCGACACTCGCACACTCCAGTATTCCCACCCTACAATCCACAACCTTTAAATCTTCTGCAATGACCCCTGTGCTAGAAAGCTGGAGCGCAGTAAACACGTGCCACAATAGCAAGGCAAGATAACAGCTATATAGACATAATAGTTATAAATATAGAACAAGGTATTGATACAGGCAACAAAAACTGTAATATTCCTCAAGACACATTAGGTTCCTAATAACAAAACTTGTAATAAACCTCAAGCCAGAGGAAGTTCCCAATGCATAAACACTTCAGGGGCGATAAGACATATATTTTAAAGCCACAAACTAAGGCAAATAGGGTCATTCAGGAAGGATGCATGCATGAGAGTGGATGTGTGACAGGATTGTAGCAGGCAGGCAGTCCGTTCAAGATCTAGTGTACCATACTTTTACTTTCTTCCCCATGGGGGTTACTGAAGGTACTATATTCAAAGTGACTGGAGGAGCATGCACAGGCCAGAGTCATAAAACAGAACTCCCCGTATGATGCTCCTATCTTCTGGCCGTTCAAGAGAAGTTACTGTGAACTTTTTGGGCCACCCAGCTTTTATGAGAGAAATAGACATGAGGCCAGCTTCCAGGCCGGGTCACCAAGGTGCCAGTTCAGAAAGCCATTTTGTCCATGTGTCCAAAGTTCCATTGCCACATTCAATGAACGGACTCTCCCGGCTTCCGAGAAGTTGGTGCTGCCAGGAAGATGTTATTCTGGCAGCCAAACCTCTGCTTCAGTGATTCTTAATTGGTTTGTTCTTGAAGTTGTATACGGGAGGCATCCATAGTTGTTAACATGCACACTGAGCTCCGGGATTCCTCTCTGAGGTCCTCTGTTGAAGCCGCAGCCTAGCAACAGGCCAGTTACATCACAAAGTGGTTGAAGTTCAGTGAGGATGCAGGTCATAGAACCCCACCTTCCCCACACACCCCACCTCCAGGATTCTCGCCTTATAGTCCACACTATTTGAATCTTCCGCAGTGGTCCATGTGCAAATAAACTGGAGCACTGGAAACACAAGCCGCAATAGCAAGAGAAGATAATAGCAACTTAGCGATAACAGGAATTAAGATAGAGCAAGATTTTGACACAGGCAACGAAAATTACAATAAACCGCAAGACACATTCGGTTCCTAACAACAAAAGCTGTAATAATCCTCAAGCCGGAGGAAGTTCCCAAGGCAAAAAGACCTTAGAGGCGACAAGACACATGTTTGAAAGAAATCAACAAAGGCTAATCTTGTCCTTCAGGTGTGATGCATGCATGAGAGTGGGTCTGTGATAGGACTGCTGCAGACAGGCACTCCCTTCAAGGTCTAGTACACCATATTTCACTTTTTTCCCCCTCGTTGTTACGGCAGTGTCTATATATAGCGCTACTGGAGGTGCATTCACAGCTCATACTAAGAAAACAAAACCCCCCTTTAAGACGCTCCTACCTTCTGGCCGTTCAGAAGATAATGCTGTGACCTTTGGACGACACACTGAAGTTATTCCAGGACACATAGCAGCCCACGTTGCAGGTCATGTCCTCCAGGTGCCGGTTGAGCCAGCCATCACTGGTCCATGCATCAAAAGTGTCAAGGCCACGTGCACTCAATGGCGTCCCCATGGTTCCGTGCAGTTGGAGCTGGCAGAGAGATGTTATTCTGGTGGCCACACCTCGGCTTCAGTGATTCTTCCTTGGTTTTTCCTTGCAGTTGTCTATGGGAGGCTTCCAGAGGTGTCAGAATGTACACGGAGCTCAGGGTTCCCTTTCTTAGTTTCTCTGATGAAGCGTTAGCCTAGCAAAAGGCCAGTTACATCACAAAGTGTTTCAAGTTCAGTGAGGATGCTGGCCATAGGATCACCATGTTCCCCACACTCGCACACTCCAGCCACCCTACAATCCACAACCTTTAAATCTTCTGCAATGACCCCTGTGCTAGAAAGCTGGAGCGCAGTAAACACGTGCCACAATAGCAAGACAAGATAACAGCAACGTAGACATAATAATTATTAACATAGTGCAAGATTTTGATACAACCAACAAAAAACTATAATATTTATCAAGACACATTAGGTTCCTAATAACAAAAGTTGTAATAATCTTCAAGCCAGAGGAATTTCCCAAAGCATACATACTTTAGGATCGATAAGACACATATTTGAAAGCCACCAACTAAGGCAAATCTGCTCCTCCAGGGAGGATGCATGCATGAGAGTGGATGTGTGACAGGACTGTAGCAGGCAGGCAGTTCATACAAGATCTAGCGTACGATCCTTTTACTTTTTTCCTCCAGGGGGTTTACTGAAGGTTCTATATACAGTGTTAGTAGAGGTGCATGCACAGGCCATAGTGATAAAAGAGAACTCCCCGTAAGATGCTCCTCTCTGCTGGTCATTCAAGAGAAGTTACTGTGAACGTTTTGGGCCACCCAGCTATTATGACAGGAATAGACATGATTTCAGCTTCCAGGCCAGGTCACCAAGTTGCAAGTTCAGCCAGCCATTTTATCCATGTGTCGAAATTTCCATTGCCACGTCCAATCAACGGACTCTCCCGGCTTCTGAGAAGTTTGTGCGGGCAGGAAGATGTTATTCTGGCAGCCAAACCTCTGCTTCAGTGATTCTTACTTGCTTTGTTCTTCAAGTTGTATAGGGGAGGCATCCATAGGTGTTAACATGTACACTGAGCTCCGGGTTTCCTCTCTGAGTTTCTCTGTTGAAGCCGTAGCCTAGCAAAAGGCCAGTGACATCACAAAGTGTTTCAAGTTCAGTGAGGATCCTGGCCATAGGAACCCCATGTACCCCACAGTCCCACCCTCCCGTATTCCCACCCTATAATTCACAACCTTTAAATCTACGGCAATGGTCCCTGTGGTAGAAAGCTGGAGGGCAGTAAACACGGGCCACAATAGCAAGACAAGATAACAACTATATAGGCATAATAGCTTTAAATATACAACAAGGTACTGATACAGGCAACAAAAACTGTAATATTCCTCAAGACACATTAGGTTCCTAATAACAAAACTTGTAATAAACCTCAAGCCAGAGGAAGTTCCCAATGCATAAACACTTCAGGGGCGAAAAGACACATATTTTAAAGCCACAAACTAAGGCAAATAGGGTCCTTCAGGAAGGATGCATGCATGAGAGTGGATGTGTGACAGGATTGTAGCAGGCGGGCAGTCCGTTCAAGATCTAGTGTACCATACTTTTACTTTTTTCCCCTTGGGGGTTACTGAAGGTACTATATTCAATGTGACTGGAGGAGCATGCACAGGCCATAGTCATAAAACAGAACTCCCCGTATGATGCTCCTATCTTCTGGCCGTTCAAGAGAAGTTACTGTGAACTTTTTGGGCCACCCAGCTTTTATGAGAGAAATAGACATGAGGCCAGCTTCCAGGCCGGGTCACCAAGGTGCCAGTTCAGAAAGCCATTTAATCCATGTGTCCAATGTTCCATTGCCACATTCAATGAACGGACTCTCCCGGCTTCCGAGAAGTTGGTGCTGCCAGGAAGATGTTATTCTGGCAGCCAAACCTCTGCTTCAGTGATTCTTCCTTGGTTTGTTCTTGAAGTTGTATAGGGGAGGCATCCATAGTTGTTAACATGTACACTGAGCTCCGGGATTCCTCTCTGAGGTCCTCTGTTGAAGCCGCAGCCTAGCAACAGGCCAGTTACATCACAAAGTGGTTGAAGTTCAGTGAGGATCCGGGTCATAGAACAACATCTTCCCCACACACCCCACCTCCAGGATTCTCGCCTTATAGTCCACACTATTTGAATCTTCCGCAATGGTCCATGTGCAAATAAACTGGAGCACTGGAAACACAAGCCGCGATAGCAAGAGAAGATAACAGCAACGTAGCGATAACAGGAATTAAGATAGAGCAAGATTTTGACACAGGCAACAAAAATTACAATAAACCGCAAGACACATTCGGTTCCTAACAACAAAAGCTGTAATCATCCTCAAGCCGGAGGAAGTTCCCAATGCAAAAAGACCTTAGAGGCGACAAGACACATGTTTGAAAGCCATCAACAAAGGCTAATCTTGTCCTTCAGGTGTGATGCATGCATGAGAGTGGGTCTGTGATAGGACTGCTGCAGACAGGCAGTCCCTTCAAGGTCTAGTACACCGTATTTCACTTTTCTCCCCCTCGGTGTTACGACAGGGTCTATATATAGCGCTACTGGAGGTGCATTCACAGCTCATACTAAGAAAACAAAACCCCCCTTTAAGACGCTCCTACCTTCAGGCCGTACAGAAGATAATGCTGTGAACTTTGGACGACACACTGAAGTTATTCCAGGACACATAGCAGCCCACGTTGCAGGTCATGTCCTCCAGTTGCCGGTTGAGCCAGCCATAACTGGTCCAAGCGTCAAAAGTGTCAAGGCCACGTGCACTCAATGGCGTCCCCATGGTTCCGTGCAGTTGGAGCTGGCAGAGAGATGTTATTCTGGTGGCCAAACCTCGGCTTCAGTGATTCTTCCTTGGTTTTTCCTTGCAGTTGTCTATGGGACGCATCCAGAGGTGTCAGAATGTACGTGGAGCTCAGGGTTCCGTTTCTTAGTTTCTCTGATGAAGCGTTAGCCTAGCAAAAGGCCAGTTACATCACAAAGTGTTTCAAGTTCAGTGAGGATCCTGGCCATAGGATCACCATATTCCCCACACTCGCACACTCCAGTATTCCCACCCTGCAATCCACAACCTTTAAATCTCCTGCAATGACCCCTGTGCTAGAAAGCTGCAGCGCAGTAAACACGTGCCACAATAGCAAGACAAGATAACAGCTATATAGACGTAATAGTTATAAATATAGAGCAAGGTATTGATACAGGCAACAAAAACTGTAATATTCCTCAAGACACATTAGGTTCCTAATAACAAAACTTGCAATAAACCTCAAGCCAGAGGAAGTTCCCAATGCATAAACACTTTAGGGGCGATAAGACACATATTTTAAAGCCACAAACTAAGGCAAATAGGGTCCTTCAGGAAGGATGCATGCATGAGAGTGGATGTGTGACAGGATTGTAGCAGGCGGGCAGTCCGTTCAAGATCTAGTGTACCATACTTTTACTTTTTTCCCAATGGGGGTTACTGAAGGTACTATATTCAAAGTGACTGGAGGAGCATGCACAGGCCATAGTCATAAAACAGAACTCCCCGTATGATGCTCCTATCTTTTGGCTGTTCAAGAGAAGTTCCTGTGAACTTTTTGGGCCACCCAGCTTTTATGAGAGAAATAGACATGAGGCCAGCTTCCAGGCCGGGTCACCAAGGTGCCAGTTCAGAAAGCCATTTTGTCCATGTGTCCAAAGTTCCATTGCCACATTCAATGAACGGACTCTCCCGGCTTCCGAGAAGTTGGTGCTGGCAGGAAGATGTTATTCTGGCAGCCAAACCTCTGCTTCAGGGATTCTTCCTTGGTTTGCTCCTGAAGTTGTATAGGGGAGGCATCCATAGTTGTTAACATGTACACTGAGCTCCGGGATTCCTCTCTGAGGTCCTCTGTTGAAGCCGCAGCCTAGCAACAGGCCAGTTACATCACAAAGTGGTTGAAGTTCAGTGAGGATCCGGGTCATAGAACAACATCTTCCCCACACACCCCTCCTCCAGGATTCTCGCCTTATAGTCCACACTATTTGAATCTTCCGCAATGGTCCATGTGCAAATAAACTGGAGCACTGGAAACACAAGCCGCGATAGCAAGAGAAGATAACAGCAACTTAGCGATAACAGGAATTAAGATAGAGCAAGATTTTGACACAGGCAACAAAAATTACAATAAACCGCAAGACACATTCGGTTCCTAATAGCAAAAGCTGTAATAATCCTCAAGCCGGAGGAAGTTCCCAATGCAAAAAGACCTTAGAGGCGACAAGACACATGTTTGAAAGCCATCAACAAAGGCTAATCTTGTCCTTCAGGTGTGATGCATGCATGAGAGTGGGTCTGTGATAGGACTGCTGCAGACAGGCAGTCACTTCAAGCTCTAGTAAACCATATTTCACTTTTCTCCACCTCGGTGTTACGGCAGGGTCTATATATAGCGCTACTGGAGGTGCATTCACAGCTCACACTAAGAAAACAAAACCCCCCTTTAAGACGCTCCTACCTTCTGGCCGTTCAGAAGATAATGCTGTGACCTTTGGACGACACACTGAAGTTATTCCAGGACACATAGCAGCCCACGTTGCAGGTCATGTCCTCCAGGTGCCGGTTGAGCCAGCCATCACTGGTCCATGCGTCAAAAGTGTCAAGGCCACGTGCACTCAATGGTGTCCCCATGGTTCCGTGCAGTTGGAGCTGGCAGAGAGATGTTATTCTGGTGGCCAAACCTCGGCTTCAGCGATTCTTCCTTGGTTTTTCCTTGCAGTTGTCTATGGGAGGCTTCCAGAGGTGTCAGAATGTACACGGAGCTCAGGGTTCCCTTTCTTAGTTTCTCTGATGAAGCGTTAGCCTAGCAAAAGGCCAGTTACATCACAAAGTGTTTCAAGTTCAGTGAGGATGCTGGCTATAGGATCACCATATTCCCGACACTCGCACACTCCAGTATTCCCACCCTGCAATCCACAACCTTTAAATCTTCTTCAATGACCCCTGTGCTAGAAAGCTGGAGCGCAGTAAACACGTGCCACAATAGTAAGACAATATAACAGCTATATAGACATAATAGTTATAAATATAGAGCAAGGTATTGATACCGGGAACAAAAACTGTAATATTCCTCAAGACACATTAGGTTCCTAATAACAAAACTTTTAATAAACCTCTAGCCAGAGGAAGTTCCCAATGCATAAACACTTTAGGGGCGATAAGACACATATTTCAAAGCAACTAACTAAGGCAAATAGGGTCCTTAAGGAAGGATGCATGCATGAGAGTGGATGTGTGACAGGATTGTAGCAGGCGGGCAGTCCGTTCAAGATCTAGTGTACCATACTTTTACTTTTTTCCCCTTGGGGGTTACTGAAGGTACTATATTCAAAGTGACTGGAGGAGCATGCACAGGCCATAGTAATAAAACAGAACTCCCCGTATGATGCTCCTATCTTTTGGCCGTTCAAGAGAAGTTACTGTGAACTTTTTGGGCCACCCAGCTTTTATGACAGAAATAGACATGAGGCCAGCTTCCAGGCCGGGTCACCAAGGTGCCAGTTCAGAAAGCCATTTTGTCCATGTGTCCAAAGTTCCATTGCCACATTCAATGAACGGACTCTCCCGGCTTCCGAGAAGTTGGTGCTGCCAGGAAGATGTTATTCTGGCAGCCAAACCTCTGCTTCAGTGATTCTTCCTTGGTTTGCTCCTGAAGTTGTATAGGGGAGGCATCCATAGTTGTTAACATGTACACTGAGCTCGGGGATTCCTCTCTGAGGTCCTCTGTTGAAGCCGCAGCCTAGCAACAGGCCAGTTACATCACAAAGTGGTTGAAGTTCAGTGAGGATCCGGGTCATAGAACAACATCTTCCCCACACACCCCACCTCCAGGATTCTCGCCTTATAGTCCACACTATTTGAATATCCGCAATGGTCCATGTGCAAATAAACTGGAGCACTGGAAACACAAGCCGCAATAGCAAGAGAAGATAACAGCAAGTTAGCGAAAACAGGAATTACGATAGAGCAAGATTTTTACACAGGCAACAAAAAATTACAATAAACCGCAAGACACATTCGGTTCCTAACAACAAAAGCTGTAATAATCCTCAAACCGGAGGAAGTTCCCAAGGCAAAAAGACCTTAGAGGCGATAAGACACATGTTTGAAAGCCATCAACAAAGGCTAATCTTGTCCTTCAGGTGTGATGCATGCATGAGAGTGGGTCTGTGATAGGACTGCTGCAGACAGGCAGTCCCTTCAAGGTCTAGTACACCATATTTCACTTTTTTCCCCCTCGGTGTTACGGCAGCGTCTATATATAGCGCTACTGGAGGTGCATTCACAGCTCATACTAAGAAAACAAAACCCCCCTTTAAGACGCTCCTACCTTCTGGCCGTTCAGAAGATAATGCTGTGACCTTTGGACGACACACTGAAGTTATTCCAGGACACATAGCAGCCCACATTGCAGGTCATGTCCTCCAGGTGCCGGTTGAGCCAGCCATCACTGGTCCATGCGTCAAAAGTGTCAAGGCCACGTGCACTCAATGGTGTCCCCATGGTTCCGTGCAGTTGGAGCTGGCAGAGAGATGTTATTCTGGTGGCCAAACCTCGGCTTCAGCGATTCTTCCTTGGTTTTTCCTTGCAGTTGTCTATGGGAGGCTTCCAGAGGTGGCAGAATGTACACGGAGCTCAGGGTTCCCTTTCTTAGTTTCTCTGATGAAGCGTTAGCCTAGCAAAAGGCCAGTTACATCACAAAGTGTTTCAAGTTCAGTGAGGATGCTGGCTATAGGATCACCATATTCCCGACACTCGCACACTCCAGTATTCCCACCCTACAATCCACAACCTTTAAATCTTCTGCAATGACCCCTGTGCTAGAAAGCTGGAGCGCAGTAAACACGTGCCACAATAGCAAGACAAGATAACAGCTATATAGACATAATAGTTATAAATATAGAACAAGGTATTGATACAGGCAACAAAAACTGTAATATTCCTCAAGACACATTAGGTTCCTAATAACAAAACTTGTAATAAACCTCAAGCCAGAGGAAGTTCCCAATGCATAAACACTTCAGGGGCGATAAGACATATATTTTAAAGCCACAAACTAAGGCAAATAGGGTCATTCAGGAAGGATGCATGCATGAGAGTGGATGTGTGACAGGATTGTAGCAGGCAGGCAGTCCGTTCAAGATCTAGTGTACCATACTTTTACTTTCTTCCCCATGGGGGTTACTGAAGGTACTATATTCAAAGTGACTGGAGGAGCATGCACAGGCCAGAGTCATAAAACAGAACTCCCCGTATGATGCTCCTATCTTCTGGCCGTTCAAGAGAAGTTACTGTGAACTTTTTGGGCCACCCAGCTTTTATGAGAGAAATAGACATGAGGCCAGCTTCCAGGCCGGGTCACCAAGGTGCCAGTTCAGAAAGCCATTTTGTCCATGTGTCCAAAGTTCCATTGCCACATTCAATGAACGGACTCTCCCGGCTTCCGAGAAGTTGGTGCTGCCAGGAAGATGTTATTCTGGCAGCCAAACCTCTGCTTCAGTGATTCTTAATTGGTTTGTTCTTGAAGTTGTATACGGGAGGCATCCATAGTTGTTAACATGCACACTGAGCTCCGGGATTCCTCTCTGAGGTCCTCTGTTGAAGCCGCAGCCTAGCAACAGGCCAGTTACATCACAAAGTGGTTGAAGTTCAGTGAGGATGCAGGTCATAGAACCCCACCTTCCCCACACACCCCACCTCCAGGATTCTCGCCTTATAGTCCACACTATTTGAATCTTCCGCAGTGGTCCATGTGCAAATAAACTGGAGCACTGGAAACACAAGCCGCAATAGCAAGAGAAGATAATAGCAACTTAGCGATAACAGGAATTAAGATAGAGCAAGATTTTGACACAGGCAACGAAAATTACAATAAACCGCAAGACACATTCGGTTCCTAACAACAAAAGCTGTAATAATCCTCAAGCCGGAGGAAGTTCCCAAGGCAAAAAGACCTTAGAGGCGACAAGACACATGTTTGAAAGAAATCAACAAAGGCTAATCTTGTCCTTCAGGTGTGATGCATGCATGAGAGTGGGTCTGTGATAGGACTGCTGCAGACAGGCACTCCCTTCAAGGTCTAGTACACCATATTTCACTTTTTTCCCCCTCGTTGTTACGGCAGTGTCTATATATAGCGCTACTGGAGGTGCATTCACAGCTCATACTAAGAAAACAAAACCCCCCTTTAAGACGCTCCTACCTTCTGGCCGTTCAGAAGATAATGCTGTGACCTTTGGACGACACACTGAAGTTATTCCAGGACACATAGCAGCCCACGTTGCAGGTCATGTCCTCCAGGTGCCGGTTGAGCCAGCCATCACTGGTCCATGCATCAAAAGTGTCAAGGCCACGTGCACTCAATGGCGTCCCCATGGTTCCGTGCAGTTGGAGCTGGCAGAGAGATGTTATTCTGGTGGCCACACCTCGGCTTCAGTGATTCTTCCTTGGTTTTTCCTTGCAGTTGTCTATGGGAGGCTTCCAGAGGTGTCAGAATGTACACGGAGCTCAGGGTTCCCTTTCTTAGTTTCTCTGATGAAGCGTTAGCCTAGCAAAAGGCCAGTTACATCACAAAGTGTTTCAAGTTCAGTGAGGATGCTGGCCATAGGATCACCATGTTCCCCACACTCGCACACTCCAGCCACCCTACAATCCACAACCTTTAAATCTTCTGCAATGACCCCTGTGCTAGAAAGCTGGAGCGCAGTAAACACGTGCCACAATAGCAAGACAAGATAACAGCAACGTAGACATAATAATTATTAACATAGTGCAAGATTTTGATACAACCAACAAAAAACTATAATATTTATCAAGACACATTAGGTTCCTAATAACAAAAGTTGTAATAATCTTCAAGCCAGAGGAATTTCCCAAAGCATACATACTTTAGGATCGATAAGACACATATTTGAAAGCCACCAACTAAGGCAAATCTGCTCCTCCAGGGAGGATGCATGCATGAGAGTGGATGTGTGACAGGACTGTAGCAGGCAGGCAGTTCATACAAGATCTAGCGTACGATCCTTTTACTTTTTTCCTCCAGGGGGTTTACTGAAGGTTCTATATACAGTGTTAGTAGAGGTGCATGCACAGGCCATAGTGATAAAAGAGAACTCCCCGTAAGATGCTCCTCTCTGCTGGTCATTCAAGAGAAGTTACTGTGAACGTTTTGGGCCACCCAGCTATTATGACAGGAATAGACATGATTTCAGCTTCCAGGCCAGGTCACCAAGTTGCAAGTTCAGCCAGCCATTTTATCCATGTGTCGAAATTTCCATTGCCACGTCCAATCAACGGACTCTCCCGGCTTCTGAGAAGTTTGTGCTGGCAGGAAGATGTTATTCTGGCAGCCAAACCTCTGCTTCAGTGATTCTTACTTGCTTTGTTCTTCAAGTTGTATAGGGGAGGCATCCATAGGTGTTAACATGTACACTGAGCTCCGGGTTTCCTCTCTGAGTTTCTCTGTTGAAGCCGTAGCCTAGCAAAAGGCCAGTGACATCACAAAGTGTTTCAAGTTCAGTGAGGATCCTGGCCATAGGAACCCCATGTACCCCACAGTCCCACCCTCCCGTATTCCCACCCTATAATTCACAACCTTTAAATCTACGGCAATGGTCCCTGTGGTAGAAAGCTGGAGGGCAGTAAACACGGGCCACAATAGCAAGACAAGATAACAACTATATAGGCATAATAGCTTTAAATATACAACAAGGTACTGATACAGGCAACAAAAACTGTAATATTCCTCAAGACACATTAGGTTCCTAATAACAAAACTTGTAATAAACCTCAAGCCAGAGGAAGTTCCCAATGCATAAACACTTCAGGGGCGAAAAGACACATATTTTAAAGCCACAAACTAAGGCAAATAGGGTCCTTCAGGAAGGATGCATGCATGAGAGTGGATGTGTGACAGGATTGTAGCAGGCGGGCAGTCCGTTCAAGATCTAGTGTACCATACTTTTACTTTTTTCCCCTTGGGGGTTACTGAAGGTACTATATTCAATGTGACTGGAGGAGCATGCACAGGCCATAGTCATAAAACAGAACTCCCCGTATGATGCTCCTATCTTCTGGCCGTTCAAGAGAAGTTACTGTGAACTTTTTGGGCCACCCAGCTTTTATGAGAGAAATAGACATGAGGCCAGCTTCCAGGCCGGGTCACCAAGGTGCCAGTTCAGAAAGCCATTTTATCCATGTGTCCAATGTTCCATTGCCACATTCAATGAACGGACTCTCCCGGCTTCCGAGAAGTTGGTGCTGCCAGGAAGATGTTATTCTGGCAGCCAAACCTCTGCTTCAGTGATTCTTCCTTGGTTTGTTCTTGAAGTTGTATAGGGGAGGCATCCATAGTTGTTAACATGTACACTGAGCTCCGGGATTCCTCTCTGAGGTCCTCTGTTGAAGCCGCAGCCTAGCAACAGGCCAGTTACATCACAAAGTGGTTGAAGTTCAGTGAGGATCCGGGTCATAGAACAACATCTTCCCCACACACCCCACCTCCAGGATTCTCGCCTTATAGTCCACACTATTTGAATCTTCCGCAATGGTCCATGTGCAAATAAACTGGAGCACTGGAAACACAAGCCGCGATAGCAAGAGAAGATAACAGCAACGTAGCGATAACAGGAATTAAGATAGAGCAAGATTTTGACACAGGCAACAAAAATTACAACAAACCGCAAGACACATTCGGTTCCTAACAACAAAAGCTGTAATAATCCTCAAGCCGGAGGAAGTTCCCAATGCAAAAAGACCTTAGAGGCGACAAGACACATGTTTGAAAGCCATCAACAAAGGCTAATCTTGTCCTTCAGGTGTGATGCATGCATGAGAGTGGGTCTGTGATAGGACTGCTGCAGACAGGCAGTCCCTTCAAGGTCTAGTACACCGTATTTCACTTTTCTCCCCCTCGGTGTTACGACAGGGTCTATATATAGCGCTACTGGAGGTGCATTCACAGCTCATACTAAGAAAACAAAACCCCCCTTTAAGACGCTCCTACCTTCAGGCCGTACAGAAGATAATGCTGTGAACTTTGGACGACACACTGAAGTTATTCCAGGACACATAGCAGCCCACGTTGCAGGTCATGTCCTCCAGTTGCCGGTTGAGCCAGCCATAACTGGTCCAAGCGTCAAAAGTGTCAAGGCCACGTGCACTCAATGGCGTCCCCATGGTTCCGTGCAGTTGGAGCTGGCAGAGAGATGTTATTCTGGTGGCCAAACCTCGGCTTCAGTGATTCTTCCTTGGTTTTTCCTTGCAGTTGTCTATGGGAGGCATCCAGAGGTGTCAGAATGTACGTGGAGCTCAGGGTTCCGTTTCTTAGTTTCTCTGATGAAGCGTTAGCCTAGCAAAAGGCCAGTTACATCACAAAGTGTTTCAAGTTCAGTGAGGATCCTGGCCATAGGATCACCATATTCCCCACACTCGCACACTCCAGTATTCCCACCCTGCAATCCACAACCTTTAAATCTCCTGCAATGACCCCTGTGCTAGAAAGCTGCAGCGCAGTAAACACGTGCCACAATAGCAAGACAAGATAACAGCTATATAGACGTAATAGTTATAAATATAGAGCAAGGTATTGATACAGGCAACAAAAACTGTAATATTCCTCAAGACACATTAGGTTCCTAATAACAAAACTTGCAATAAACCTCAAGCCAGAGGAAGTTCCCAATGCATAAACACTTTAGGGGCGATAAGACACATATTTTAAAGCCACAAACTAAGGCAAATAGGGTCCTTCAGGAAGGATGCATGCATGAGAGTGGATGTGTGACAGGATTGTAGCAGGCGGGCAGTCCGTTCAAGATCTAGTGTACCATACTTTTACTTTTTTCCCAATGGGGGTTACTGAAGGTACTATATTCAAAGTGACTGGAGGAGCATGCACAGGCCATAGTCATAAAACAGAACTCCCCGTATGATGCTCCTATCTTTTGGCTGTTCAAGAGAAGTTCCTGTGAACTTTTTGGGCCACCCAGCTTTTATGAGAGAAATAGACATGAGGCCAGCTTCCAGGCCGGGTCACCAAGGTGCCAGTTCAGAAAGCCATTTTGTCCATGTGTCCAAAGTTCCATTGCCACATTCAATGAACGGACTCTCCCGGCTTCCGAGAAGTTGGTGCTGGCAGGAAGATGTTATTCTGGCAGCCAAACCTCTGCTTCAGGGATTCTTCCTTGGTTTGCTCCTGAAGTTGTATAGGGGAGGCATCCATAGTTGTTAACATGTACACTGAGCTCCGGGATTCCTCTCTGAGGTCCTCTGTTGAAGCCGCAGCCTAGCAACAGGCCAGTTACATCACAAAGTGGTTGAAGTTCAGTGAGGATCCGGGTCATAGAACAACATCTTCCCCACACACCCCTCCTCCAGGATTCTCGCCTTATAGTCCACACTATTTGAATCTTCCGCAATGGTCCATGTGCAAATAAACTGGAGCACTGGAAACACAAGCCGCGATAGCAAGAGAAGATAACAGCAACTTAGCGATAACAGGAATTAAGATAGAGCAAGATTTTGACACAGGCAACAAAAATTACAATAAACCGCAAGACACATTCGGTTCCTAATAGCAAAAGCTGTAATAATCCTCAAGCCGGAGGAAGTTCCCAATGCAAAAAGACCTTAGAGGCGACAAGACACATGTTTGAAAGCCATCAACAAAGGCTAATCTTGTCCTTCAGGTGTGATGCATGCATGAGAGTGGGTCTGTGATAGGACTGCTGCAGACAGGCAGTCACTTCAAGCTCTAGTAAACCATATTTCACTTTTCTCCACCTCGGTGTTACGGCAGGGTCTATATATAGCGCTACTGGAGGTGCATTCACAGCTCACACTAAGAAAACAAAACCCCCCTTTAAGACGCTCCTACCTTCTGGCCGTTCAGAAGATAATGCTGTGACCTTTGGACGACACACTGAAGTTATTCCAGGACACATAGCAGCCCACGTTGCAGGTCATGTCCTCCAGGTGCCGGTTGAGCCAGCCATCACTGGTCCATGCGTCAAAAGTGTCAAGGCCACGTGCACTCAATGGTGTCCCCATGGTTCCATGCAGTTGGAGCTGGCAGAGAGATGTTATTCTGGTGGCCAAACCTCGGCTTCAGCGATTCTTCCTTGGTTTTTCCTTGCAGTTGTCTATGGGAGGCTTCCAGAGGTGGCAGAATGTACACGGAGCTCAGGGTTCCCTTTCTTAGTTTCTCTGATGAAGCGTTAGCCTAGCAAAAGGCCAGTTACATCACAAAGTGTTTCAAGTTCAGTGAGGATGCTGGCTATAGGATCACCATATTCCCGACACTCGCACACTCCAGTATTCCCACCCTGCAATCCACAACCTTTAAATCTTCTTCAATGACCCCTGTGCTAGAAAGCTGGAGCGCAGTAAACACGTGCCACAATAGTAAGACAATATAACAGCTATATAGACATAATAGTTATAAATATAGAGCAAGGTATTGATACCGGGAACAAAAACTGTAATATTCCTCAAGACACATTAGGTTCCTAATAACAAAACATGTAATAAACCTCAAGCCAGAGGAAGTTCCCAATGCATAAACACTTTAGGGGCGATAAGACACATATTTCAAAGCAACTAACTAAGGCAAATAGGGTCCTTAAGGAAGGATGCATGCATGAGAGTGGATGTGTGACAGGATTGTAGCAGGCGGGCAGTTCGTTCAAGATCTAGTGTACCATACTTTTACTTTTTTCCCCTTGGGGGTTACTGAAGGTACTATATTCAAAGTGACTGGAGGAGCATGCACAGGCCATAGTAATAAAACAGAACTCCCCGTATGATGCTCCTATCTTTTGGCCGTTTAAGAGAAGTTACTGTGAACTTTTTGGGCCACCCAGCTTTTATGACAGAAATAGACATGAGGCCAGCTTCCAGGCCGGGTCACCAAGGTGCCAGTTCAGAAAGCCATTTTGTCCATGTGTCCAAAGTTCCATTGCCACATTCAATGAACGGACTCTCCCGGCTTCCGAGAAGTTGGTGCTGGCAGGAAGATGTTATTCTGGCAGCCAAACCTCTGCTTCAGTGATTCTTCCTTGGTTTGCTCCTGAAGTTGTATAGGGGAGGCATCCATAGTTGTTAACATGTACACTGAGCTCGGGGATTCCTCTCTGAGGTCCTCTGTTGAAGCCGCAGCCTAGCAACAAGCCAGTTACATCACAAAGTGGTTGAAGTTCAGTGAGGATCCGGGTCATAGAACAACATCTTCCCCACACACCCCACCTCCAGGATTCTCGCCTTATAGTCCACACTATTTGAATATCCGCAATGGTCCATGTGCAAATAAACTGGAGCACTGGAAACACAAGCCGCAATAGCAAGAGAAGATAACAGCAAGTTAGCGAAAACAGGAATTACGATAGAGCAAGATTTTTACACAGGCAACAAAAAATTACAATAAACCGCAAGACACATTCGGTTCCTAACAACAAAAGCTGTAATAATGCTCAAACCGGAGGAAGTTCCCAAGGCAAAAAGACCTTAGAGGCGATAAGACACATGTTTGAAAGCCATCAACAAAGGCTAATCTTGTCCTTCAGGTGTGATGCATGCATGAGAGTGGGTCTGTGATAGGACTGCTGCAGACAGGCAGTCCCTTCAAGGTCTAGTACACCATATTTCACTTTTTTCCCCCTCGGTGTTACGGCAGCGTCTATATATAGCGCTACTGGAGGTGCATTCACAGCTCATACTAAGAAAACAAAACCCCCCTTTAAGACGCTCCTACCTTCTGGCCGTTCAGAAGATAATGCTGTGACCTTTGGACGACACACTGAAGTTATTCCAGGACACATAGCAGCCCACGTTGCAGGTCATGTCCTCCAGGTGCCGGTTGAGCCAGCCATCACTGGTCCATGCGTCAAAAGTGTCAAGGCCACGTGCACTCAATGGTGTCCCCATGGTTCCGTGCAGTTGGAGCTGGCAGAGAGATGTTATTCTGGTGGCCAAACCTCGGCTTCAGCGATTCTTCCTTGGTTTTTCCTTGCAGTTGTCTATGGGAGGCTTCCAGAGGTGGCAGAATGTACACGGAGCTCAGGGTTCCCTTTCTTAGTTTCTCTGATGAAGCGTTAGCCTAGCAAAAGGCCAGTTACATCACAAAGTGTTTCAAGTTCAGTGAGGATGCTGGCTATAGGATCACCATATTCCCGACACTCGCACACTCCAGTATTCCCACCCTACAATCCACAACCTTTAAATCTTCTGCAATGACCCCTGTGCTAGAAAGCTGGAGCGCAGTAAACACGTGCCACAATAGCAAGACAAGATAACAGCTATATAGACATAATAGTTATAAATATAGAACAAGGTATTGATACAGGCAACAAAAACTGTAATATTCCTCAAGACACATTAGGTTCCTAATAACAAAACTTGTAATAAACCTCAAGCCAGAGGAAGTTCCCAATGCATAAACACTTCAGGGGCGATAAGACATATATTTTAAAGCCACAAACTAAGGCAAATAGGGTCATTCAGGAAGGATGCATGCATGAGAGTGGATGTGTGACAGGATTGTAGCAGGCAGGCAGTCCGTTCAAGATCTAGTGTACCATACTTTTACTTTCTTCCCCATGGGGGTTACTGAAGGTACTATATTCAAAGTGACTGGAGGAGCATGCACAGGCCATAGTCATAAAACAGAACTCCCCGTATGATGCTCCTATCTTCTGGCCGTTCAAGAGAAGTTACTGTGAACTTTTTGGGCCACCCAGCTTTTATGAGAGAAATAGACATGAGGCCAGCTTCCAGGCCGGGTCACCAAGGTGCCAGTTCAGAAAGCCATTTTGTCCATGTGTCCAAAGTTCCATTGCCACATTCAATGAACGGACTCTCCCGGCTTCCGAGAAGTTGGTGCTGCCAGGAAGATGTTATTCTGGCAGCCAAACCTCTGCTTCAGTGATTCTTAATTGGTTTGTTCTTGAAGTTGTATACGGGAGGCATCCATAGTTGTTAACATGCACACTGAGCTCCGGGATTCCTCTCTGAGGTCCTCTGTTGAAGCCGCAGCCTAGCAACAGGCCAGTTACATCACAAAGTGGTTCAAGTTCAGTGAGGATGCAGGTCATAGAACCCCACCTTCCCCACACACCCCACCTCCAGGATTCTCGCCTTATAGTCCACACTATTTGAATCTTCCGCAGTGGTCCATGTGCAAATAAACTGGAGCACTGGAAACACAAGCCGCAATAGCAAGAGAAGATAATAGCAACTTAGCGATAACAGGAATTAAGATAGAGCAAGATTTTGACACAGGCAACGAAAATTACAATAAACCGCAAGACACATTCGGTTCCTAACAACAAAAGCTGTAATAATCCTCAAGCCGGAGGAAGTTCCCAAGGCAAAAAGACCTTAGAGGCGACAAGACACATGTTTGAAAGAAATCAACAAAGGCTAATCTTGTCCTTCAGGTGTGATGCATGCATGAGAGTGGGTCTGTGATAGGACTGCTGCAGACAGGCACTCCCTTCAAGGTCTAGTACACCATATTTCACTTTTTTCCCCCTCGTTGTTACGGCAGTGTCTATATATAGCGCTACTGGAGGTGCATTCACAGCTCATACTAAGAAAACAAAACCCCCCTTTAAGACGCTCCTACCTTCTGGCCGTTCAGAAGATAATGCTGTGACCTTTGGACGACACACTGAAGTTATTCCAGGACACATAGCAGCCCACGTTGCAGGTCATGTCCTCCAGGTGCCAGTTGAGCCAGCCATCACTGGTCCATGCATCAAAAGTGTCAAGGCCACGTGCACTCAATGGCGTCCCCATGGTTCCGTGCAGTTGGAGCTGGCAGAGAGATGTTATTCTGGTGGCCACACCTCGGCTTCAGTGATTCTTCCTTGGTTTTTCCTTGCAGTTGTCTATGGGAGGCTTCCAGAGGTGTCAGAATGTACACGGAGCTCAGGGTTCCCTTTCTTAGTTTCTCTGATGAAGCGTTAGCCTAGCAAAAGGCCAGTTACATCACAAAGTGTTTCAAGTTCAGTGAGGATGCTGGCCATAGGATCACCATGTTCCCCACACTCGCACACTCCAGCCACCCTACAATCCACAACCTTTAAATCTTCTGCAATGACCCCTGTGCTAGAAAGCTGGAGCGCAGTAAACACGTGCCACAATAGCAAGACAAGATAACAGCAACGTAGACATAATAATTATTAACATAGTGCAAGATTTTGATACAACCAACAAAAAACTATAATATTTATCAAGACACATTAGGTTCCTAATAACAAAAGTTGTAATAATCTTCAAGCCAGAGGAATTTCCCAAAGCATACATACTTTAGGATCGATAAGACACATATTTGAAAGCCACCAACTAAGGCAAATCTGCTCCTCCAGGGAGGATGCATGCATGAGAGTGGATGTGTGACAGGACTGTAGCAGGCAGGCAGTTCATACAAGATCTAGCGTACGATCCTTTTACTTTTTTCCTCCAGGGGGTTTACTGAAGGTTCTATATACAGTGTTAGTAGAGGTGCATGCACAGGCCATAGTGATAAAAGAGAACTCCCCGTAAGATGCTCCTCTCTGCTGGTCATTCAAGAGAAGTTACTGTGAACGTTTTGGGCCACCCAGCTATTATGACAGGAATAGACATGATTTCAGCTTCCAGGCCAGGTCACCAAGTTGCAAGTTCAGCCAGCCATTTTATCCATGTGTCGAAATTTCCATTGCCACGTCCAATCAACGGACTCTCCCGGCTTCTGAGAAGTTTGTGCTGGCAGGAAGATGTTATTCTGGCAGCCAAACCTCTGCTTCAGTGATTCTTACTTGCTTTGTTCTTCAAGTTGTATAGGGGAGGCATCCATAGGTGTTAACATGTACACTGAGCTCCGGGTTTCCTCTCTGAGTTTCTCTGTTGAAGCCGTAGCCTAGCAAAAGGCCAGTGACATCACAAAGTGTTTCAAGTTCAGTGAGGATCCTGGCCATAGGAACCCCATGTACCCCACAGTCCCACCCTCCCGTATTCCCACCCTATAATTCACAACCTTTAAATCTACGGCAATGGTCCCTGTGGTAGAAAGCTGGAGGGCAGTAAACACGGGCCACAATAGCAAGACAAGATAACAACTATATAGGCATAATAGCTTTAAATATACAACAAGGTACTGATACAGGCAACAAAAACTGTAATATTCCTCAAGACACATTAGGTTCCTAATAACAAAACTTGTAATAAACCTCAAGCCAGAGGAAGTTCCCAATGCATAAACACTTCAGGGGCGAAAAGACACATATTTTAAAGCCACAAACTAAGGCAAATAGGGTCCTTCAGGAAGGATGCATGCATGAGAGTGGATGTGTGACAGGATTGTAGCAGGCGGGCAGTCCGTTCAAGATCTAGTGTACCATACTTTTACTTTTTTCCCCTTGGGGGTTACTGAAGGTACTATATTCAATGTGACTGGAGGAGCATGCACAGGCCATAGTCATAAAACAGAACTCCCCGTATGATGCTCCTATCTTCTGGCCGTTCAAGAGAAGTTACTGTGAACTTTTTGGGCCACCCAGCTTTTATGAGAGAAATAGACATGAGGCCAGCTTCCAGGCCGGGTCACCAAGGTGCCAGTTCAGAAAGCCATTTTATCCATGTGTCCAATGTTCCATTGCCACATTCAATGAACGGACTCTCCCGGCTTCCGAGAAGTTGGTGCTGCCAGGAAGATGTTATTCTGGCAGCCAAACCTCTGCTTCAGTGATTCTTCCTTGGTTTGTTCTTGAAGTTGTATAGGGGAGGCATCCATAGTTGTTAACATGTACACTGAGCTCCGGGATTCCT
Organism: Manis pentadactyla; assembly: GCF_030020395.1. Classification (NCBI taxonomy): domain Eukaryota; kingdom Metazoa; phylum Chordata; class Mammalia; order Pholidota; family Manidae; genus Manis; species Manis pentadactyla. The sequence continues at coordinate 148,670,415 of NC_080023.1, forward strand.
CTCTGAGGTCCTCTGTTGAAGCCGCAGCCTAGCAACAGGCCAGTTACATCACAAAGTGGTTGAAGTTCAGTGAGGATCCGGGTCATAGAACAACATCTTCCCCACACACCCCACCTCCAGGATTCTCGCCTTATAGTCCACACTATTTGAATCTTCCGCAATGGTCCATGTGCAAATAAACTGGAGCACTGGAAACACAAGCCGCGATAGCAAGAGAAGATAACAGCAACGTAGCGATAACAGGAATTAAGATAGAGCAAGATTTTGACACAGGCAACAAAAATTACAATAAACCGCAAGACACATTCGGTTCCTAACAACAAAAGCTGTAATAATCCTCAAGCCGGAGGAAGTTCCCAATGCAAAAAGACCTTAGAGGCGACAAGACACATGTTTGAAAGCCATCAACAAAGGCTAATCTTGTCCTTCAGGTGTGATGCATGCATGAGAGTGGGTCTGTGATAGGACTGCTGCAGACAGGCAGTCCCTTCAAGGTCTAGTACACCGTATTTCACTTTTCTCCCCCTCGGTGTTACGACAGGGTCTATATATAGCGCTACTGGAGGTGCATTCACAGCTCATACTAAGAAAACAAAACCCCCCTTTAAGACGCTCCTACCTTCAGGCCGTACAGAAGATAATGCTGTGAACTTTGGACGACACACTGAAGTTATTCCAGGACACATAGCAGCCCACGTTGCAGGTCATGTCCTCCAGTTGCCGGTTGAGCCAGCCATAACTGGTCCAAGCGTCAAAAGTGTCAAGGCCACGTGCACTCAATGGCGTCCCCATGGTTCCGTGCAGTTGGAGCTGGCAGAGAGATGTTATTCTGGTGGCCAAACCTCGGCTTCAGTGATTCTTCCTTGGTTTTTCCTTGCAGTTGTCTATGGGACGCATCCAGAGGTGTCAGAATGTACGTGGAGCTCAGGGTTCCGTTTCTTAGTTTCTCTGATGAAGCGTTAGCCTAGCAAAAGGCCAGTTACATCACAAAGTGTTTCAAGTTCAGTGAGGATCCTGGCCATAGGATCACCATATTCCCCACACTCGCACACTCCAGTATTCCCACCCTGCAATCCACAACCTTTAAATCTCCTGCAATGACCCCTGTGCTAGAAAGCTGCAGCGCAGTAAACACGTGCCACAATAGCAAGACAAGATAACAGCTATATAGACGTAATAGTTATAAATATAGAGCAAGGTATTGATACAGGCAACAAAAACTGTAATATTCCTCAAGACACATTAGGTTCCTAATAACAAAACTTGTAATAAACCTCAAGCCAGAGGAAGTTCCCAATGCATAAACACTTCAGGGGCGATAAGACATATATTTTAAAGCCACAAACTAAGGCAAATAGGGTCATTCAGGAAGGATGCATGCATGAGAGTGGATGTGTGACAGGATTGTAGCAGGCAGGCAGTCCGTTCAAGATCTAGTGTACCATACTTTTACTTTCTTCCCCATGGGGGTTACTGAAGGTACTATATTCAAAGTGACTGGAGGAGCATGCACAGGCCATAGTCATAAAACAGAACTCCCCGTATGATGCTCCTATCTTCTGGCCGTTCAAGAGAAGTTACTGTGAACTTTTTGGGCCACCCAGCTTTTATGAGAGAAATAGACATGAGGCCAGCTTCCAGGCCGGGTCACCAAGGTGCCAGTTCAGAAAGCCATTTTGTCCATGTGTCCAAAGTTCCATTGCCACATTCAATGAACGGACTCTCCCGGCTTCCGAGAAGTTGGTGCTGCCAGGAAGATGTTATTCTGGCAGCCAAACCTCTGCTTCAGTGATTCTTAATTGGTTTGTTCTTGAAGTTGTATACGGGAGGCATCCATAGTTGTTAACATGCACACTGAGCTCCGGGATTCCTCTCTGAGGTCCTCTGTTGAAGCCGCAGCCTAGCAACAGGCCAGTTACATCACAAAGTGGTTCAAGTTCAGTGAGGATGCAGGTCATAGAACCCCACCTTCCCCACACACCCCACCTCCAGGATTCTCGCCTTATAGTCCACACTATTTGAATCTTCCGCAGTGGTCCATGTGCAAATAAACTGGAGCACTGGAAACACAAGCCGCAATAGCAAGAGAAGATAATAGCAACTTAGCGATAACAGGAATTAAGATAGAGCAAGATTTTGACACAGGCAACGAAAATTACAATAAACCGCAAGACACATTCGGTTCCTAACAACAAAAGCTGTAATAATCCTCAAGCCGGAGGAAGTTCCCAAGGCAAAAAGACCTTAGAGGCGACAAGACACATGTTTGAAAGAAATCAACAAAGGCTAATCTTGTCCTTCAGGTGTGATGCATGCATGAGAGTGGGTCTGTGATAGGACTGCTGCAGACAGGCACTCCCTTCAAGGTCTAGTACACCAAAGTTCACTTTTTTCCCCCTCGTTGTTACGGCAGTGTCTATATATAGCGCTACTGGAGGTGCATTCACAGCTCATACTAAGAAAACAAAACCCCCCTTTAAGACGCTCCTACCTTCTGGCCGTTCAGAAGATAATGCTGTGACCTTTGGACGACACACTGAAGTTATTCCAGGACACATAGCAGCCCACGTTGCAGGTCATGTCCTCCAGGTGCCGGTTGAGCCAGCCATCACTGGTCCATGCGTCAAAAGTGTCAAGGCCACGTGCACTCAATGGTGTCCCCATGGTTCCGTGCAGTTGGAGCTGGCAGAGAGATGTTATTCTGGTGGCCAAACCTCGGCTTCAGCGATTCTTCCTTGGTTTTTCCTTGCAGTTGTCTATGGGAGGCTTCCAGAGGTGGCAGAATGTACACGGAGCTCAGGGTTCCCTTTCTTAGTTTCTCTGATGAAGCGTTAGCCTAGCAAAAGGCCAGTTACATCACAAAGTGTTTCAAGTTCAGTGAGAATGCTGGCCATAGGATCACCATGTTCCCCACACTCGCACACTCCAGTATTCCCACCCTATAATCCACAACCTTTAAATCTTCTGCAATGACCCCTGTGCTAGAAAGCTGGAGCGCAGTAAACACGTGCCACAATAGCAAGACAAGATAACAGCAACGTAGACATAATAATTATTAACATAGTGCAAGATTTTGATACAACCAACAAAAAACTATAATATTTATCAAGACACATTAGGTTCCTAATAACAAAAGTTGTAATAATCTTCAAGCCAGAGGAATTTCCCAAAGCATACATACTTTAGGATCGATAAGACACATATTTGAAAGCCACCAACTAAGGCAAATCTGCTCCTCCAGGGAGGATGCATGCATGAGAGTGGATGTGTGACAGGACTGTAGCAGGCAGGCAGTTCATACAAGATCTAGCGTACGATCCTTTTACTTTTTTCCTCCAGGGGGTTTACTGAAGGTTCTATATACAGTGTTAGTAGAGGTGCATGCACAGGCCATAGTGATAAAAGAGAACTCCCCGTAAGATGCTCCTCTCTGCTGGTCATTCAAGAGAAGTTACTGTGAACGTTTTGGGCCACCCAGCTATTATGACAGGAATAGACATGATTTCAGCTTCCAGGCCAGGTCACCAAGTTGCAAGTTCAGCCAGCCATTTTATCCATGTGTCGAAATTTCCATTGCCACGTCCAATCAACGGACTCTCCCGGCTTCTGAGAAGTTTGTGCTGGCAGGAAGATGTTATTCTGGCAGCCAAACCTCTGCTTCAGTGATTCTTACTTGCTTTGTTCTTCAAGTTGTATAGGGGAGGCATCCATAGGTGTTAACATGTACACTGAGCTCCGGGTTTCCTCTCTGAGTTTCTCTGTTGAAGCCGTAGCCTAGCAAAAGGCCAGTGACATCACAAAGTGTTTCAAGTTCAGTGAGGATCCTGGCCATAGGAACCCCATGTTCCCCACAGTCCCACCCTCCCGTATTCCCACCCTATAATTCACAACCTTTAAATCTACGGCAATGGTCCCTGTGGTAGAAAGCTGGAGGGCAGTATACACGGGCCACAATAGCAAGACAAGGTAACAGCAACTTAGATATAATAATTATTAAGATAGCGCAAGATTTTGATACAGGCAACAACAACTATAATATTCCTCAAGACACGTTGGTTTCCTTATAACAAAAGTTGTCATAATCCTCAAGCCGGAGGAAGTTCCCAATGCATAAAGTCTTTAGGGGCCATAAGTCACATTTTTTAAAGCCACAAACTAAGGCAAATACGGTCCTTCAGGAAGGATGCATGCATGAGAGTGGATGTGTGACAGGATTGTAGCAGGCGGGCAGTCCGTTCAAGATCTAGTGTACCATACTTTTATTTTTTTCCCCATGGGGGTTACTGAAGGTACTATATACAATGTTACTGGAGGAGCATGCACAGGCCATAGTGATAAAACAGAACTCCCCGTATGATGCTCCTATCTTCTGGCCGTTTAAGAGTAGTTACTGTGATCTTTTTGGGCCACCCATCTATTGTGACAGGTATAGACATGAGGCCAGCTTCCACGCAAGTTAATGTGGTATATCATATTTACTGGTTGGCGTATGATGACCCTTCCTTCTCTCCCTGGAATAAAGTCCATTAGATTATGGTGTATGATCCCTTTAGTGTGGTGTTGAATTTGGTTTGCTTGTAGTTCATCAAGGATTTTTGTATCTTTTTTTCAGCAGGTTTACTGGCCTATAATTTTCTTTTCTTGTAGTGTCCTTTTCTGACTTTGGTATCAAGGTAGCATTTACCTTGTAAAATGAGAAGGGTCCTCTCCTCTTCAATTTTATACACATTTAAGTTGATATCTTCTTTAAATTTAAATGACTGGTAGCATTTCCCAGTGAAGCCATTAGATTCTAGGATTTTCTTCATTGTGAAAGTTCTAATTACTGATACAATCTCCTTACTTTTTATTGATCTACTCAGATTTTACATTTCTTCATGATTTAGTCTTGGTAGATTGTATGTTTTTAGGAATTTATCCATTTCCTCTAAATTATCCAATTTGTTGGTATATAATTATTCACAGTAGTGCCTTTGATCCTTTATGTTTCTACGGTATCACATAGTTTTAATGTCCTGTCTTTCATTTCTGATTTTATTCTAGTCTTCTCTCTTCTTAGTCTAGCTAAAGGTCTGTTAGTTTTGCTTATCTTTTCAAAAACCAACTCTTAGTTTTGTTGGTCTTTTCTATTGTCTTTCTAATCTCTTTTTTCATTTATTTCTGCTATTTGTTATTTATTTCCTTCATTCTACAAACTGTGGGTTTTGTTTATTCTTTTCATAGTTCCTTGAGACACTAAAAGCACAGACAGCAAAAGCAAAAATAAACATTTGGAATACATCAAACTCAAAAATGTGCATAGAAAGGGAAACAGTCAACCAAATGAAAGTGTAACCTACAGAATGGAATTACTTTTGCGAAACATATATATGATAAAGAGTTAATATCCAGAAATTTTTTTAATTTAAAAATGGGCAAAGGACCTGAATAGACATTTCTTCAAAAAAGACATAAATCGCCAACAGATATATGAAAAGACGTTCAACAACACAAATTATCAGGGAACTGTAAATCAAAAACTTCATACCTGTTAGGATGGCTATTAGCAAAAAATCAAAAGTACTGGTGAGGATGTGGAGGAAATAGAACACTTGTGCACTGTTGATGGGAATATAAATTGACACAGCCATTATGGAAAACAGTATGGAGATTCTTCAAAAAATACTAGAACTACCATATGATCCAGCAAACTGACTTCTGGTTACATAGCCAAAGGAAATAAAATCATTATTTGAAATAGAGTCTCTGAACTCCCATGTTCATTGCATGGTATTCACAATAGCTAAGATATGGAAACAAAACCTAAATGTCAGCCAACAGCTGAATGGATCAAGAAAACTTGGTATATACATAGAATATCATTCAGCCTTTTTAAAGAAAGAAAATCCTGCCACTTGAGACAACATGGATGAACCTGGAGGGCACTGTGATAAGTGAAATAAGCCAAACATGGGCAAATATTGCATAATCTCATGTGCACATGGACTCTAAAAAAAGAAAAAGAAGAAAGTTGAACTCATAGTAACAGAATAGGATGGTGGCTGCCAGGAGCTGGGGTACAGGGAAAGAAGAGAGATTTTTTTTTTTAATTCAGAAAATGTCCTCTCTCACATCCCCTACATACACAGCAAGTGAATTGTATGGATGGTTATAGAATTCCACCAGACATTAACTGTGAGGTTGGAGGGGACAGTCGTGTTAATTTTTTTCTTCTTAAATTAGAATAATTTTCCCTGGTTTTTATTATTTTTTTCCATGCTCCTGTAAAAATATTTTAATGCAAATATTTTCTTTCATCCAAAGCCCATAATACTCATAAATATCTACTGAAGTTCTAGCAATACATCATAATTTTTTTAAGTTCTGTGGATAACTGTAAGAAATATTGTGCTCTACCATGACATAGAAATACTTTTTTAGAAACTTGAAAAATTCCTTTCACTCTATTTTCTAAGAAAAAATTAAGTAGGCTGACTTTTTCACCTCTAGAGACATCACAGAGAACCACACAATTTCAAGGCAGAATAGTGAGCCGTATTACCTTGGGTCCCTTTAAATTCAGAACCTGTGTTCATTTAGACGTGTGTACACTAAAGTACTGCCTTGCTCATTCCCATCTATTAATTGAAACATGGCTTCAACACAGCTACCCTGTTATCCTCTCTAAAATCTAAGGTTTTGAAATTGCATTTATCTAAAATATATCCTGAAAATCCATTTCTCATGAATTTATATTAGGCTTCAACGTTAATCCAAATTTTACTACATTCTCTGTAGAAAGAATATGTATTGTCTGGAGCCTCTTCTATGCAAGACATTGATTATTCAGGAGGAAAGCAATACACCTTTATCATCCTTCAGCTTCCAAAATGTGTAGGACTTTGGAACTAGAAAAAAATCCAGGACAATTGAATCCCAGAGAAGTTATGTGATTTACTTTAGTTTACACAGATAACTAGTACTGGAAGGTAGAACTCACAGAATCATAGAAATTCAGCTATAAAAAGCAAAACATTTTTTATTATAGAAAAACACACACAACATAAAATTTACTATCAGCCATTTTTAAATGTACAATTCAGCGGTATTAAGTACATTCTTGTGCAGCCGCCTATACCATCAGAACATTTTCTTTCTCCACCAAGATTTTCAGAATTCTTTTGATCTTGAAAAACTGAAACACTATGCCCAACAAATAATAATTCTCTATTCTCCCTCCTCTCTAGCCTCTCTGGCAATTCTAGGTCCCTTATATAACTGGAATCATACCACTTTTATCATTTTGTGACTGGTTTATTTCACTTAGCATAATGCTCTCAAAGTTCATCCATGTTGTAGCATTTGACAAAATGTCCTTCCTTTTTAAGGCTAAATAATATTCCTTCTTATGGATATATCACTTTTGCTTATCTATTCATCCATCAATATATATTTGAGTTGTTTCCACATTTTAGCTATCGTAAACGATGCTACTGTGAACATGGGTGTACAAATACCTCTTCAAGACCCTGCTTTCAATTATTCTGGATATATGCCCCAAAGTGGAATTGCTAGATTATATGGTAATTCTATTTTTAATTTTAAGGACCTGTCATATTGTTTTCCACAGTAGTTACACCATTTTGCATTCCCACCAAGAGTGCATAAGGTTTCTAATTTCACCACATCCTTGTCAGCACTTGGATCTTCTGTTAGTATTTTTTATATAGTAGCCATCTTAATGGATGTGAGTCAGGTGGCATCTTTTTGTGGTTTTGATTTGCATTTCCCTAAAAATAAGTGATGTTGACCATCTTTTCATGTGCTTATTGGTCAACTGTATATCTTCTTTTAAAAGTGTCTTTTCAAGTCTTCTGTCCATTATTGAATTAGGTTATTTGCTTTTCTGTTGTTGAGTTTTAGGATTCTCCATATAGCCTAGGTATTAATCCTTTCTCAGACATATGATTTGCAATTTTTTTTCCATTCTGTGGGTTGCCTTTTATTCTATTAACAGTGTCTTTGAAGATGAAATTTTAAAATTTCCTGAGGTCCAATTTCTCTCTTTTTTCTTTTGCTACCTGTGCCTTTGGTATAATATCCAAGGAATCATTGCCAAATCCAATGCATTGAAGCCTTTTTAGTACATTTTATTCTAAGAGTTTTACAGTTTTAACTTCTACGTTCAGGTCTCTGATACACTTTGAGTTAATTTTTGTATATGATGTTAGATAATGGTACAACCTCATTCTTTTGCATGTGTGTAATTGGTTTTCCAGGCATCATTTGTTGAAAAGACTGGCCATTCCCCATCGAATGATGTTGACATTCCGATGAAAATTATTTGTGTATATATTCACAGATTTATGGAATCTCTCTTCTGATCCATTCGTTTATGTGCATGTCTTTATGCCAGTACCACACTGTTTTCATCGCCATAGCTTTGTAGTAAGTCTTGACATCAGGAAGTGTAAGTCCTTCAACTGTGTTGAAGATTTCTCAAGATTATTTTGGCTATCCACTGTCCCTTGAGATTCCTTATAAATTTTAGGATGGATTTTTGTATTTCTCAAAAACAAATCATTGGGATTTTGGCAGAGACTGCATTGAAGGTATATCTCTTTGGGCTATATTGGCATCTTAACAGAATTTATGAACATGAGATGTCTTCCCATTTATGTATGCCTTCTTTAATTTCTTTCAGCAATGTTTTGTAGTTTTCATTGTATAAGTTATTCACCTCCTCCATTAATTCCTAAGTATTTTGTTCTTTTTTGAAGCTATTGTAAATGGACTTTCCTCATTTCCTTTTCAGATTGCTTTATTGTTAGTGTTTAGAAATGCAACGGATTTTTGTGTGTTGATTTGATATTCTGCTACTTTGCTGAATTTATTAGTTCTAGCATGTCTTGTATGTGTGTACATGTGTGTGTGTCTGTGTGTGTAATCTTTAAGATTTTATAATCTATAAGATCATATAATTTGTGAACACAGATCATCTTACTCCTTCCTTTCCCATTTGGATGATTTTTATTTTTTCTTCTTGCCTATATCTCTGGCTAAAATTTCCATTACTATATTGAATGGAAGTGGTGAAAGCCACATCCTTGCCTTGTTTCTAATTTTAGAGGAAAAGCTTTCTGTCCTTCACCACTGAGAATGATGTTCTCTGTAGGTTTTTCATAGATTGCTTTTAATTCTGTTGAGATAGTTTCTATTCCTAGTTTGTTGAGTGTGCCTAACATCAAAGGATACTGAATTTTGTCAAATGCTTTTTCTGTGTCAAGTGAGATGACCATGTTTTCTTCCTCCACCCTGTTAATGTAGTATATTACAATGATTAATTTTTATATGTTGAGTCATGTTTGTATTCTAGGAATAAATCCCACTTGGTCATGATATGTAACTATTTTAACATGCTGCTGGATTTAATCTGACAGCATTTTGTTGAGAATTTTTGCATCACTTTTCAAAGGGGAATTGGGCTATAGTTTTCTTATAGTGTCTTAGGTTTTGATATCAGGTAAATGGTAGCCTCAAAAAATGAGTTAGGAGTGTTTCCTTCTCTTCAATTTTTGGAAAAGTTTAAAAAGGATTAGTGTTAGTTCTTTCAGTTTTTGTTAAAATTCACCAGTGAAGCCATCAGGTTCCATGCTTTTCTTTGTTGGGACCTTTTTATTACTGATTCAGTCTCCTGTTACAGATCTATTCTGTAGAAGTTTTTCTATTTCTTCATGATCCAGTCTTGGCAGGTTTTGTCTTTCTAGGGTTTGTTCATTTCATTTGGGTTATCCAATTTGTTGGCATACAATTGTCTGTAGTATTTTTTCATAATACTTGTTATTTATGTAACATTGGTAGTAATGCCCCCACTTTCATATTTTAATTATTTGATTCTCTTTTTTTCACTCATCTACCTAAACGTTTGTCAATTTTGTTGACCTTTATGAAGAACTTTTGATTTCATTATTTTCCTCTATTTTTCTATTTTCTGTTTATCTCTGCTCTAATCCTAAATCTGTATTTCACATGTCAACTGGCTCACCAAGCTTCCTGTCACACTTAAGTTTGATAAATAATCTTCTACAGAGGAGAGCTCCACAGCATGTCCCTGGAAACTCCTTCGAGATTGGCAATGGCCCACATTCAACCACAAGAAGCTCTTTCCATCTTAATTTCCAAATATATTAATGTCTACATCTATAGGAGCCAATCTGGTTATGGGAAGGAGTCAAGCGGATGTATAAAGGCAATAGTGACTGGTGGGTGGCAATGACTGTTGTGTACATTTTCTTATCACTTTAGTAGCTCATCAAAGAGAAGAAATGTTAGCATATTTTGATTCTTCTTTTCTTTTACTTCCCCAGATTTCAACAGGCAAAGGTTCCTCTTTTAAGCATTGATAAGTTTTTTTTTTCCTTTTGGGGTTAGGGGACTAGCAAAGGAAAGAATAAGACTGGAAGAGTGGCCTAGGTATTAACACACTAGATATTAAATGGTGCTAGATCTTCGTAAGCAAGAGCTCTTCCCACCTCTACCTATTAAAGCCTACTACCAACACATACTATCAGTCACTTTGGAAATGAAGAGTCAACCTCTCCAGGCCTCACCCCTCTCCAGAGATACTGGTGCCAGCTACACAGGAAAGGCTGCTATAGAGGTAAAGATCTGTCTTCTATTTTTGCCAGCCACTCCCTCAACCCTCTTAGCACGTAAAGACATAGTCAAGAGAGCATCTCTACATTGTTCTCTTCTATCCTCTTCATTCTCCCAACAGTCAAAAAAAAATTCCACGTAATTTTCCCTCCCCACAGGAGGTAAAACTATATGGTTTGATAAAATTCTTTTGAATCTTACAACCAGATTTTCTTTCTCTTTCCTTCCTCTGATTCAGCTTGCATCCTTAGCAATAAAGTTTAGAAAATTGCCTCAGTAACAGGTCCTGGCATTTCTCACAGGTCCAATTCAGTAACTTCCACTTGTGAGCTCAGTGGCTAATGCCAAATGAGATATCTAATTCATACTCCACTCTGAGAATATTCCCCTGTTGTTTTCCTGCATGCAGTGCAGCCATTTTGTAGAAGCACAAGAACCTAGAGAGGCCAGCAGCATGTGACACTGCTATAAAAAGTATTTTTATCACTATGATGCTCTGTGATGACTCAGAGAAGACATAAGAAATAGGCGAGAGATGGTAGTTAGATTTATCATGGAGATCACTTTGTAACATATATAAGTATGGAATCACTATGTTGTACACCAGAAACTGATATAATATTGTATGTCCACTTCAGTTAAAAAAAAAAAAAAAGAAGAAATAGCCTAAGAGATAGCAAAGGCACATTTCGAGAGACATAATGCTGGCCTGTGATGCAAGCAGAAGAAAAATATGTAGACACTTGATCCACAGGGTGGTGGTATCCTCAAATAAATTGCCCAAAAGGGAAACAAAACCAGTTCTGATTCCCTCTCCTCAATGACAAAGCTGACACAGACAAGGCGGTGCTAAGAGGGAAGTACATTGTAATAGAGGCCTACCTCAGGGAAGAACAACAATCCCACATGAACAGTCTAAACTCACACTTATCACTACTAGAAAAAGAAGAACCAATGAGGCCCAAAGTCAGCAGAAGGAGGAACATTTTAATAAAGATTAGAGCAGAAATAAATAAAATAGAGAAAAATGAAACAAGGAAAGCAGGAGCTGATTCTTTGAGAAAATAAACAAAATAGATAAACCCCTAGCCAGACCAATCAAGAAAAAAAGAGAGCCTGCACACATAAACAGAATCAGAAATGAGAAAGGAAAAATCACTACGGAAACCACAGTAATACAAAGAATTACTAGAGAATACTATGGAAAATTATATGCCAACAAACTGGATAACCTAGAAGAAACGGACAACTTTCTAGAAAAATGCAACCTTCCAAGGCTAACCCAGAAAGAACTGAAAACCTGAACAGACCAATTACCAGCAACTAAATAGAAAGGGTAATCTAAAATCTACCTGAGAACAAAACACCAGAGCCACATGGCTTCACCGCTGACTTTAATCAAACATTTAGTGAAGATCTACTACCATTCCCAAAACTAGAAGAGGAAGGAATACTTCCAAACTCATTCTATGAGGCCAGTATCACTGTGATATCAAAACCAGGCAAAGACACCACAAGAAAAAGAAAATTACAGACCAATATCGCTGACAAACATAGATGCAAAAATACTCCACAAAATATTAGCACACCAAATTCAAAAATACACCAAGAGGATCATCCATAATGATCAAGTAGGATTTATTCCAGGGATGCAAAGATGGCACAACATTTGAAAATCCATCAACATCATCCACCACATCAACAAAAAGAAGGACAAAAACCACACGATCATCTCCATAGACGCTGAAAAAGCATTCAACAAAATTCAACAACCATTCATGATAAAACTCTCAACAAAACGGGTATAGAGGGCAAGTACATTAACATAATAAAGGCCATATATGAAGAGCCCACAGCCAACATCATACTTAACAGGGAGAAGCTGAAAGCTTTTCTTCTAAGATCAGGAACGAGACAGGGATGCCCACTCTCCCCACTGTTATTCAACATAGTATAATGGAGGTCCTAGCCATGGCAATCAGACAAAACAAAGAAATACAAGGCATCCAGATTGGTAAAGAACAAGTCAGACTGTCACTATTTGCAGATGACATGATATTGTACATAAAACACCCTAAGGACTCCACTCCATAACCACTAGAACTAGTATCTGAATTCAGCAAAGTTGCAGGAGATGAAATTAATACACAGAAATCTGCTGCTTTCCTAGACACTAACGACGAACTAGCAGAAAAAGAAATCAGGAAAACAGTTCCCTTCACAATTGCATCAACAAGAATAAAATACCTAGGAATAAACCTAACCAAGGAAGTGAAAGACCTACTATACCCTGAAAACTGCAAGACACTCTTGAGAGAAATTAAATGAGGACACTAACAAATGGAAACTCATCCCATGCTCTTGGCTAGGAAGAATTAATATTGTCAAAATGGCCATCCTGCCTGCAGCGATCTACAGATTCAATGCAATCCCCATCACAATACCAACAGCATTCTTCAACGAACCAGACACATTTTTATGAGATAAAAAGTACAGCATTTCATCAGGAATAAGAGCAAAGGGTACATCTCCTACCTTGCGGTGGTGAGCATCGGGTTCTGTGACGTTGATGAAGTTAGCAGAGAGTTAGGAACACCCCCTGCCTCACTCAGAGGCCAGAGCGGCTTGAAGAAGCAGGCTGGAAGTCAAAGAGAGACAGAAAGAGAGACACTCCTCATGGATACCCAGTCGGGCTGTCGGGGTCTGACTCCAGGCACGCGGGCCTTTGAGAAGCTGCTGAAGTGTAGCCTCAGCCTAGACTCTCGCAGTTGCCCACGGCCTTCCTCAGTCCCTCGCATCCAGGGAGATGCCTCTGAAGGGGAATCCTGGCCTCCACTCAGGTGACTTTCCCGGCTCCCAAGGGAGAAGGGGGATCCACTGAGGGAGACGCAGGGGAACCTGTCACTCGAGACTTTGAGATCAGCAGCCGGGCTAGTCCCATTTAAGTGGCTGACGAGCGCCCGATGTTGTGTGCCACAGACGGCTTCCTTCTATAAGGACAGTGAAAGGAAAGGCAGGCTTGGATGCTGATAACTCAACTCCGATGTTATCCCGGACGAGACCCCCGAAATGATGCTGGGGTTCTTCTTGTCTGCGGAGTTAAAGAATGAACTTAGCAAACACCTAATATTGGAGAGGCTTTTAGTGAGACATACGGTGATAGGACAGAGCTCCTGTCTCGCCATGCCAGGAGGGGACAAGAGAGCCCATAGTTGTGCATTGTCTAGGCGATTTATAGGCAGTTGAGGATTTTTGGGTACTGGATAAAGGCTTAACGGTGCAGACTTGTTAAGTGGTCCCTGAATATTTAGAATTAACTTAACACACGAAATTTACTGCTCTGGTTTCTCCCTGTGATACCGGCGTTTTGGTCGGGGAGCATATCAGAGAAGGCCGCCTGCCCAGTCCGCAAGGTGGGCTGAGTTATTGTCTGTCTGCTAAAGAATAAGTTAAGAATCTTACTACTTCTTCATTCTGAAGCGGAAAGGTAAATCCCAGATATCACAGTAGCTCCTCTCCTGACAGTAAATTAACTGCACCCAACAGAGCCATACAGAGTTGACAATTCAGAACTCCAAGTTCTGGGCAGAGCATCAAAACAACTGAGACTGGATTAAAGACAGCGGCATGAGAGGTGAGACAGAGAACCCCTCGTAAAACCACATATAATACGAAAATATAATTAACGCAACTAGTCCTGAAAGAGCACCAGGGAAGAGGCTGCACCAGACTGCATACACCTGGAGAAAACAGCGGACCTCACGGATCAGGGCACTAGCACCACTCCCCTGCGATCCCGGACTTTGCTCCAGGGGCTGAGCAGCTCCAGAGAGGAGAGCTTCTGGGCACTAGAGGGCGCCACATACAAATATGAAACGTCAAAGGAACCTGGTTCAAAGCAAAATCTCAACACCAGAGAAAGGACTGAGAATGAATGAATAAATCTTCCTGAAAGAGATTTCAAAATAAAAATCATAAACATGCTCATGGAGGTACAGAAAAATATTCAAGAACTCAGGAAAGAATTTTGGACGGAGATCCAATCAGTGAAGAGCACAATGGAGGGTATTAAAAGCAGATTAGATTTGGTGGAGGAGACGATAAATGAAAATAGAAACTAGCGAAGAGCAATACAAAGAAGCTGAGGCACAGAGAGAAAAAAGGATCTCTAGGAATGAAAGAATACTGAGAGAACTGTGTGACCAATTCAAACGGAACAATACTCATATTACAGGGGTGCCAGAAGAAGGAGAGAGAGAAAGGGATAGAAAGTGTCTTTGAGGAAGTAATTGCTGAACACTTCCCCAATCTGGGGAAGGAGAGAGTCTCTCAGGCCATGGAGGTGTAACAGATCTCCCAACAGAAGGGACCCAAGGAGGACAACACCAAGACACATAATAATTAGAATGGCAAAGATCAAGGACAAGGACAGAGTATTAAAGGCAGCCAGAGAGAGAAAAGGTCACCTACAAAGGAAAACCCATCAGGCTATCATCAGACTTCTCAGCAGAAACCTTACAGGCCAGAAGAGAATGGCATGATATATTTACTGCAATGAAATAGAAGGGCCTTGACCCAAGAATACTGTATTCAGCACGACTATCATTTAAATTTGAAGGAGGGATTAAACAATTCCCAGACAAGCAAAAGTTGAGGGAATTTGCCTCCCACAAACCACCCCTACAGGATATCACCAGAGTAAATAAAATCACAGCAAAGAAAGCAGACCAACCAAATACTAACTAAAGGCAAAAAAAAAAAAATCAACTATCCACAAAAGCAGTCAAAGGAAACACAAAGGAGTACAGAATAGAACACCTAACATATAAAGAATGGGGGAGGAAGAATAAGAAGGGAGAGAAATACAGAATCATCAGACTGTGTTTATAATAGCCTAATACGAGAGTTAAGTTAGACAGTCAGACAGTAAAGAAGCTACCCTTGAACCTTTGGTAATCACGAATCCAAAGCTTGCAACGGCAATAAGCATGTATCTTTTGATAATCAACCTAAATGTAAATGGACTGAATGCACCAACCAGAAGACACAGAGTAACAGAATGGATAAAAAAGCAAGACCCATCTACATGCTGCTTACAAGAGACTCACCTCAAACCCAAAGACATACACAGACTAAAAGTGAAGGGATAGAAAAGACATTTCATGCAAACAACAGGGAGAAAAAAGCACGTGTTGCAGTACTTGTATCAGACAAAACAGACTTCAAAACAAACAAAGTCACAAGAGACAAAGGACATTACATAATGGTAAAGGGGTCAGTCAAACAAGAGGATATAACTGTTATAGATATCTAGGCAGCTAACACAGGAGCACCTACATATGTGAAACAAATACTAACAGAATTAAAGGGGGAAACAGAATTCAATGCATTCATTTTAGGAGACTTCAACACACCACTCACTCCAAAGAATAAATCAACTAGACAGAAAACAAGGAGACAGAGGCCCTGAACAACGCATTAGAACAGATGGACCTAAGAGACATCTATAGAACATTCCTCCCAAAAGCAGAAGGATACACATTCTCCTCAAGTGCACATGGAACATTTTCAGGAATAGCCCACATACTAGGCCACAAAAAGAGCCTCAGCAAATACAAACAGATTGAAATTATACCAACCAACTTCTCAGATCACAAACGTATGAAGCTAGAAAAGAACTGTACAAAGAAAACAAAAGGGCTCACAAAAACACATGAAGACTTAACAACATGCTCATAATAATCAATGAATCAATGACCAAATGAAAACACAGATCCAACAATATATGGAGACAAATGAAAACAACAGCACAGCGCCCCAACTTCTGTGGGACACAGCGAAGGCAGGTGTAAGAGAAAACTCTATAGCAATTCAGGCCAATTTAAAGAGGGAAGAACAATCCCAAATGAAGAGCCTAAATTCACAATTATTGAAAATGGAAAAAGAAGAACAAATGACACCCAAAGTCAATAGAAGGAGGGACATAATAAAGATCACAGAAGAAATAACTAAAATTGAGAAGAATAAAACAATACAAAAACAATAAATGAGACCAAGAGTTGGTTCTTTGAGAAAATAAAGTACATCAATCCCTAGACAGACATACTCAGAGAAAAAGAGAATCTACACACATAAACAGAATCAGAAATGAGAAAGGAAAAAACACAACGGACCCCACAGAAATACAAAGAATTATGAGAGAATACTACGAAAATCTATATGCTAACAAGCTGGATAACCTAGAAGAAATGGACAACTTCCAAGAAAAATACAACCTCCCAAGACTGACCAAGGAAGAAACAGAAAATATAAACAGAAAAATTACCAACAAGGAAATTGAATCGGTAATCAGAAAACTACCCAAGAACAAAATCCTCCGGGGCAGACTGATTCACAGCTCAATTTTATCAGACAGACAGAGAAGCCGTAATACCCATTCTCCTTAAAGTTTTCCAAAAAATACAAGAGGAGGGAATACTTCCAAACTCATTCTGGGAAGCCAGTATCACTCTAATACCAAAACTAGGCAAAGACACCACAAAAAAAAGAAACCTACAAACTGATATCCCTGATGTACATAGATGCAAAAATAGTCAACAAAATATTAGCAAACCAAATACAAAAATACATCAAGAGGATCATACATCATGATCAAGTGGGATTCATCCCAGGGATGCAAGGATACTACAACATTAGAAAATCCATCATCCACTGTATCAATAAAAAGGACAAAAACCACATGATCATCTCCATAGATGCTGAAAAAGCATTTGACAAAATTCAACACCCATTCATGACAAAAACTCTCAAGAAAATGGGTATAGAGGGCAGGTTCCTAAATGTAATTAAGGCCATATATGACAAACCCACAGTGAACATCAAACTTAACAGCAAAAAGCTGAAAGCTTTTAAGATCAGGATCAAGTAAAGGATGCCCAGTCTCCCCACTTTTATTCAACATAGTACTGGAGGCCCTAGCCATGGCTATCAGACAACACAAAGAAATAAAGGGCGTCCAGATTGTTAAGGAAGTTAAATTGTCACTGCTTGCATATGACATGATATTGTACATGAAAAACAGTAAACAATCCACTCCAAAACTACTACAATTAATATCTGAATTCAGTAAAGTTGCAGGATAAAAAATTAATATACAGAAATCTGTTGCATTCAGATACACTAATGAAGACCTAGTAGATAGAGAAATCAGGACAACAATTTCATTCACAATTGCATCAAAAAAATACCTAGGAATAGACCTAAAGAAGGAAGTGAAAGACCCATACCATGAAAACTACAAGACACTCACGAAAAATTAAATAAGACAACAATAAATGGAAATACATCCCGTGCTCATGGATAGGAAGAATTAAAATATTGTCAAAATGGCCATCCTGCCTAAAGCAATCTACAGATTCAATGCAATCCCTATCAAAATACAAACAGCATTCCTCAATGAACTACAGTAATTAGTTCTAAAATTCATATGGAGGCACAACAGATACCAAATAGCCAAAACAATCTTGAGAAGGAATAATGAAGCAGGGGGCATTATGTTCCCCGACTTCAAGTAATCAAGACAAAGCCACAGTAATCAAGACAATTTGGTACTGGCCCAAGAACAGACCCATAGAACAGTGGAACAGACTAGAGAGCCCAGAAATAAACCCACACATATACAGCCAATCAGTATACAATAAATGAGCCATGGACATACAATGGGGAAATGACAGCCTCTTCAACAACTGGTGGTGGCAAAACTAGACAGCTACATGCAAGAGAATGAAACTGGATTATTGTCTAAGTCCATCCTCACTTTTTGACAGTTATTCTTCTATATCAAACAGGAATTTTTATATGTAATAACATATTACAATCATAAACCCTAGTTGTAAACACTACTTTGGTATCAATACACATTTCTGGAGTTCCAATGATAGGCAGAAACAATGACGTATAGATTCAATAAGGAAACACTTGTAACTAGGATCCTTTTCACCCACACTGCAGAGTATTGTCAGAATTTTCACTAAATACTTTGGGAATCCCTAAGGCAATTTCCCCAGAATACAGTGGGATACACAAGATCTTCTCTTAATATCTGAAGTATCAAAAGACTCTCCAACCTCCTGACAAACAAAATGTCATGCACAGCTTCACCGATGAGCTGCACCAAACATTTAAGGAGGAGTTCATACAGAACCTTCTCATACTCCACAAAAATGGAAGAGAAGAAACACTTCTCAACTCATTATAAGAGGCCAAACACCCAGAAAATTGCAAGCCAATATGACTAATGAACATAGATGCAAACCCTCCAAAATGCTGGCAAAATGACTTCAACTATATATTAAAAGGATCACACAACATAATCAAGTGGGATTCATTCCAGCAATGCAAAGATGGCTGATTCCACATCCACAAATCAGTCAATGTTACACACCATGTTAAGAAAGTGAAGGATAAAAATCATGATCATCTCAACAGATACAGAAAAAGCACTTGAGAAATACCTCAACATCTATTCATGACAAAAACTCTCAACAAAGTACGTATAGAGGGAATATACCTCAACATAATGAAAGTCATATGTGGTAAGACAACAGCTAACATCATCAACAATGTGAAAAACTGAAAGCTTTTCCTCGAAGATCAGGAACAAGACAAGGGTGCCACTCCTGTATTTTTATTCAACCAAGTCTTGGAAGCCCTAACCAGAGCAATTAGGCAAAAAAAAAAGAAAGAAAAGGCATCCAAATCAGAACAAAAAAAAGCAAAACCATCATTATCTCTATATGACATATATATAAAACCCTGAAGACTCAAAAAGCTGTTACAACTAACTGAACGAAGTCAGTAATATTGAGAATGTAAAATCAATATACAAAACTCAGCTGTGTTTCTACACACTAACAGTGAAATATCAGAAAGAGATATTAAGAAAATACTCCCATTTAGACTTGCATTGAAAATAATAAAATACCCACGAATAAATCTAACCAATGAGGTGAAAAATCTGTATGCTGAGAACTGTAAGACACTGATGAAAGAAGCTGAAGAATACGTAAAGAAATGGAAAGAGTCTGTGCTCATACACTGAAACAATTATCATCACATACCACTCAAAGCAACCCACGATTCAATATAACCCCTTATCAAAACCCGTGGTCACATTTTTCACAGAACAAGAACAAACCTAAAATGTGTATGGAACCACAAAACCTGAATAGCCAAAGCAATCTTGAGAAAGGACAACAAAGCTGGAGGCATCAAGCTCCCCGATTTCAAACTATATTAATAAAGCTATAATAATCAAAACAGTACAATACAGACACCAAGATCCACGGAACAGAATAGAGAGCTCAGAAGTAAACCCAGCCATAGAGCGTTAATTAACTTACAACAAAGGAGACAGGAATACACAGTGGGAAAGGACAGTTTTTTAAACAAATGGTTGGGAAAACTGCACAGCAAAATAATGAAACTGGATGATTATCTTACACCATACACAAAAATCAACTCAAAATGGATCAAAGACTGAAACATCAAGACCTGAAATCATAAACTTCCTAGAAGAAAACACAGAGGGTAAGCTCACTGACACTAGTCTTCTTAATGGTCTTTTTGACACCAAGTGTGAAAGAAGGCAACAAAAGTAAAAAGACAAAGTAGGATGATATCCAACTAAAAGGCTTCTGTACAGCCAAGGAAGCAATCAATAAAATAAAAAGACAATCTATAGATTGAGAGAAAATATTTTCAAATCACGTATCTCATAAGGGATTAATATCTAAAATATAGGAAGAATTAATACAATTCAGTACGGGGGAAAACCCACAAAACAACCCAATTACAAAAGGGGCAGGGATGTAAATACACATTTTTCCAAAGAACACATACAACTAGCCAACGGGTACAAGAAAAGGTGCTCAACATCACTAATCATCAAGGAAATGCAAAACCACAATGAGAAATCACCTCATACCTGTCAGAATGTGTATTATCAGAAAAGCACGTACTACCAAGTGTTGGTGAGGATGTGGAGAAAAGGGTTCCCTTTCGGTGCACTGTTAGAATGTAAATTGGTTCTGCTGCTATCTAAAAACCATATGGAGCTTTAATAAAAAATAAAAAATGGAACTACCACATGATGCAGCAATTCCACTTCTGAGTATTTATCCAGAGGTGAAATCACAATCTTAGAATATCTGCTCTGTTCACTGCAGCATTGTTTACAATAGCCAGGACATAGAAACAATCCAAGTGTCCACTGATGGATGAATCGACAAAGAAAATGTTGTGTGTGTGTGTGTGTATATATATATATATATATATACACACACACACACACACACACATACACAGTGGGATATAATTCAGTTACAAAAACATGGAAATTCTGCCATTTGTAACAACATGGATGTACCCTAAAGGAAATAAGTCCAACACTGTATGATATCAGTTACATTTGGAATCTGAAACAAAAGAGAACAAGAAAGAGATAATTCATACATATACAGAACAGACTGGTGAATACCAGACAAGTCAGGGGTGAGGGGTAGGGGGTAGGCACAATGGGTGAAGGTCAAAAGTTACAAACTTGCACTTACCAGACGCATAAGTCCTGGGATGTAATTTATAGCACGGTGAATATAGTTAACAATCTTGTATTTGTATATTTAAATGTTGAGAGAGTAGATATTAAAAGTTCTCATCCCAAGAAAGAAAGAATCCTAACTATATATAGTGATGGATGTTAACTAAACTTACATTACTACTATAATCATTTCACAATGTATTATACATGTATAAAATCATTATGTTGTACACCTAAAACTAACACAATGCTACATGTCAATATTTCTCAAATATAAAACTATTAATCTGAGAATTATCTAGCAGCACTTAAAAACTTACAATGGCAGGCAGGGCCATCCATGCGTGGGGTGTGGGCAGGGCCGAGGGCACCCAGGAGCGGTGCCAGGTGGTGGCGAGGGGCAGGCGCGCCGGGTGCGGGGAGCCGCTGGCAGACGCTCGCTGCAGGGCCGCCACGGTGGCTGTACCCTCGCCGCCGGGTGCCGGCCTTCAGGGAGCCTCGGCGGTGGCGGCAGAGGGCAGGGGACGGGAGGCGAGGCGGGTCGCCGCGTCCTGGGGAGGGAGGCTCGGGCGACTGGGCGAGGCCGGGCGGGAGGCCTTCCCTCGCACGCCGCCCAAGCCCGCACCCGCATCCGCCTCGCTCGTCCCGACGGCCCCAGCCACACGCTCCCGCTGCTTCCCCGCCCGGAGGTTCACCGAGTTCGCCCCAGAGGCGCGCCCGGGCGGCGGGGGCTCTGCCGCCAACGCAGCCTTGGGGTAGCGAGGGGGGAGGGGACGAGCGCACGGCGCGTGAACAGAGTGGGAGGCGGGGCCGCCGCACATGCGCTGTGGAAGGATGACTCCGGAGCCAATTGTAGATTAGTGACAAAAAACAAACAAACAAACAAACAAACAAAATCAATGGATCAATGACCAAATTAAAACAGATATCAAGTAATACAGAGACACAAATGAAAACAACAGCACAACACCCCAACTTCTGTGGGATGCCCCGAAGGCAGTTCTAAGAGGAAAGTATATAGCAATCCAGGTCCATTTAAAGAAGGAAGAACAATCCCAAATGAATGGTCTAAATTCACAATTATTGAAACTGGATAAAGAAGAACAAACTGAGGCCCAAAGTCAACAGAAGGAGGGACATAATAAATATCAGAGAATGAAATAAGTAAAATTAAGAAGAATGAAACAGAAAAAAAAATCAATGAAATCAAGAGCTGGTTCTTTGAGAAAATAAACAAAACAGACAAATCCCTAGCCAGAATTACTAAGAGAAAAAGAGAATCTACACACAGAAACAGAATCAGAAATGACAAAGGAAAAATCATGAAGGAACCCACAGAAATACAAAGAATTGTGAGACAATACTATGAAAATCTATATGCTAACAATCGGGATAACCAAGAAGAAATGGAGAACTTCCAAGTTGGGAAATACAATCTTCCAAAAATGACCCAGGAAGAAACAGAAAACCTAAACAGATCAATTACCATAAAGGAAATTCAATCAGTAATAAAAAAACTACCCAAGAACAAAAACCCCAGGGCAGATGGGATTCACAGCTGAATTTTATCAGACATACAGAGAAGACGTAATGCCCATTCTCCTTAAAGTTTCCCAAAAAATACAAGAGGAGGGAATGCTTCCAAACTCATTCTCTGAAGCCAGCATCACTCCAATACCCAAACCAGGCAGGGACCCCCACAAAAAAAGAAAATTACAGAACAATATCACTGATGAACATAGATGAAAAAATACTCAACAAAATATTAGCAAACCGAATTAAAAAATACATCAAGAGGATCATATACCATGATCAAATGGGATTCATATTAGGGATGCAAGGATGGTACAGGTTTTGAAAATCCCTCAGCATCATCCACCAGATCAACAGAAAAAAGGACAAAAACTACATGATCATCTCCATAGATGCTGAAAAAGATTTTGACAAAATTCAACATCCAGTCATCATAAAAACTCTCAACAAAATGGGTATAGAGGGCAAGTATCTCAACATAATAAATGCCATATATGACAAACCCACCGCCAACATCATACTTTATGGTGAGAAGCTGAAAGCTTCACACCTAAGTTTGGGAACAAGACAGGGATGCCCACTCTCCCTACTGTTATTCAACATAGTACTGGAGGTCCCAGCCACGGCAATGAGACAAAATAAAGAAATAAAAGGCATCCAGATTGGTAAGGAAGAAGTCAAACTGTCCCTGTTTGCAGATGACATGATATTTTACATAAAAAAAATCCCCAAAGACTCCACTCCAAAAATACTACAACTAATATCTGAATTCAGCAGAGTTGCAGGAGACAAAATTAATACACAGAAATCTGTTGTTTTTCTAAACACTAACGATGAACTAGCAGAAAGAGAAATCACAAAAACAATTCCATTCACAATAGCATCAAAAAGAATAACATACCTAGGAATAAACCTGACCAAGGAAGTGAAAGACCTATACCTGAAAACTACAAGACACTCTTAAGAGAAATTAAAGAGGACACTAACAAATGGAAACTCATCCCATGCTCTTGGCTAGGAAGAATTAATATTCTCAAAAGGGCCAACCTGCCTAAAGCAATCTACAGATTCAATGCAATCCCTTTAAAATACCTAGAGCATTATTCAACAAACTGGAACAAATAGTTCTACAATTCACATGGAACCACAAAAGACCCTGAAGAGCCAAAGCAATCCTGGGAAGGAAGTATAAAGCAGGGGGGATCTCACTTCCCAACTTCAAGCTCTACTACAAAGCCACAGTAATCAAGACAATTTGTCACTGGCACAAGAACAGATCCAGACCAGTGGAACAGAATAGAGAGTACAGATATTAACCCAAACATATATGGTCAATTAATATACGATAAAGGAGCCATGCATATACAATGGGGAAATGACAGCCTCTTCAACCACTGATGTTGGCAAAACTGGACAGCTACATGTAAGAGAATGAAACTGGATTACTGTTTAACCCCATACACAAAACTAAACTCAAAATGGATCAAGGACCTGAATGGAAGTCATGAAACCATAAAACTCTTAGAAGAAAACATAGGCAAAAATCTCTTGGATGTAAACATGAGCAACTTCTTCATAAACATATCTCCCTGGGCAAGGGAAACAAAAGCAAAAATGAACCAGTGGGCCTATATCAAGCTGAAAAAATTCCGTACAGCAAAGGACACCATCAGGAGAACAAAAAGGCATCCTTCAGTATGGGAGAATATATTCATAAATGATAAAACTGATAAAAGGTTGACATCCAAAATATATAAAGAGTTCATGCACCTCAACAAACAAAAAGCAAATGATCCAATTAAAAAATGGCACAGGAGCTGAACAGACACTTCTCCAAAGAAGAAACTCAAGTGGCCAACAGGCACATGAAAAGATGCTTCACATCGTGAATCAGAGAAATGCAAATTAAAACCACAATGAGATATCACCTCACACCAGTAAGAATGGCCACGATCCAAAAGACAAACAACAACAAATGTTCGCAACGATGCAGAGAATGGGGAACCCGCCTATACTGCTGGTTGGAATGTCAATTAGTTCAACCATTGTGGAAAGCAGTATGGAGGTTCCTCAAAAACAATCAAAATAGAAATACCATTTGACCCAGGAATTCCACTCTTAGGAATTTACCCTATGAATGCAACAACCTAGTCTGAAAAAGACATATGCACTCCTATCTTTATCGCAGCACTATTTACAATAGCCAAGAAATGGAAGCAACCTAAGTGTCCATCAATAGGTGAATGGATAAAGAACATGTGGCACATATACACAATGGAATATTATTCAGTCATAACAAGAAAACAAATCCTCCCATTTGCAACAATATGGATGGAGCTAGAGGGTATTATGCTCAGTGAAATAAGCCAGGAGGAGAAAGACTAGTATCAAATGATCTCACTCATCTGTGGAGTATAAGAACAAATAAAAAACTGAAGGAACAAAACAGCAGCAGACTCACAGAACACAAGAATGGACTAACAGTTACCAAAGGGAAAGGGACTGGGGAGGATGGGTGGGAAGGGAGAGATAAGGGGGAAAATGGGGCATTACGATTAGCACACATAATGTAGGGGGGTGGGGACATGGGGAAAGCAGTTTACACAGAGAAGACAAGTAATGATTCTATAGCATCTTACTATGCTGATGGACAGTGACTGTAGTGAGGTATGTGGGGGGTACTTGATAGTAGGGGGAGTCTAGTAACCATAATGTTGTTCAAGTAATCATACATTAACGATGTCAAAATAAAAAAATAGGTCTGTATCTCCCAACACTTACAAAACCACTTCCAGAGAGATTAGAGACCTAAGTGTAAAAAGCAATATATTTTTGAATTTATACAAGAACACCTAACATCTAAATACCATTTTATGATCTTGACTGAGAGAAGTATTTTATCAGACACACAGACACACGTAAGCCACACAAAAAAGATTGATAAAATCACAACAGAATTTATAAAATTATAATTAAAGGCCACATAACATCTGTACACTTTATAATACTCGTTGAATGAAAAAAATTATAGTGATGGAAAGCAGATCAGTGGGGAGGGAGGGAGAAGAGGATTGGGGGGTATTATGATTAGTACACGTGGTGTGTGGGGGATTTGGGGGAAGACAGTGTAGCACAGAGAAGTAGTGACTGTGGCATCTTAGTACACTGAAGAGTGACTTCAATGGGGTATGGGGGGAACTCGATAATATGGGTGAATGTAGCAACTACGTTTTTCATATGAAACCTTGATAAGAGTGCATATCAATAACATGTTACAAATAAATAAATGAAGAGAAAAATGGATATTATAACAGTATGTACTTTTTAGGGTTGTTGCAAACAAAGTTGTTATGGGTAAATAATTTTAAAACCATTAAATTGGTAAACTCCTATGTCTCTGAGGGGCACCATCCTGCATGAGGCTGACACTCTGAACAGGGTAGACTAGAGGGATGAAAGAACCCCAGGCCTTGATAAGCTTATGAAGGTAGAGGACCCAACCCTGAACTGCATCCTGGCTCTGGATTTCCTTTCGTGTGCTCAGTTACTTATTGTTTAGAATGGCCTGAGTGAGGATTCCTGTAGCTTCAGCCAGAAGCGTCCCACCTGACTGCTAAACGTTTATACTGACGGCCCACAGTTAATCACACTTCCCTGTTTCTATCCTATATGCATTCCCCTCCGAAAATAACTCCGGCTTGGCCATGCGACATGTTTTATCCAATGGGAAATTACCTAACAAGATACCAGCAGAGGTTTGAAAGGCATCTGGATTTGGGGTCAACCTTCTTTCTTTCTGTGCAGGGAAGCCTGAGTTCACCATGTAAATAAACTGAGCTGGCCCGCTGAAGAGATCCAACCACACGGAGAATCAAAAACTGAGGTACCTCAACCAACCAGCCTGTCAACCACCAGACATATGAGATCATCCAGCTGCAGCTGAGCAGCCAGGTGACTGCAGACCCATGATAAGCCCGGGTAAATCAACAAAAGAACCCTCAGCTGTTCCAAGTCCAATGCTGACCCAGTTGCTGAACCACAGGATTGAGAATAAATGACTTTCAAACCATTAAACTGGTGCAAAGAAATGAAGTGCTGTCATAACAAATACTTAAAACATATAGCATTGGCTTTGGGAACAGGACATGGGTTGAGGCTGGAAAAGCATCCAGGAAGCTGTTAGGAAAGCGGTGCACAAACTCTTAGTGGAGGCTAGAAAAGTGGTGAGGACACCGCAATGGCAGCTTGAAAAAGGCAACACATTTTACGTATTGGCAAAAGTACCACCTGCACTAATTTAGAAAATAGAAAAAAATATCTAATGAATTTTCAGATCTGACTAAAGACAACTTCAGAAAGCCTATTTAAATACCTGAGTTGCATAATTTCAGCTACATAACATACAGAAAAAGAAGAGCTAAAGGAGCAACTAAATGGTTTGCAAGCATAATGTGGAGGAAATACGGACAAGCCAAAACTTGCTGGGTTGGAAAATAAAAACGTTCCACATATCCGGTCTCTCCAGGGAGCACAAGAGTCTCAAAATAAGAGATGGCCTCAGGGTAAAGATCAAGAGTTTGGCTAAATGAGCCAAACTTTATAACCTCTGAAAATGTTAAGGTGATGCTAGCAGACTATAAACTAAAGGGCTTCTGAGATTCCTCCAGGCATCGTCCCACAGCCCTGACAGCTGGCCCGAATATGAGAGACCTATCTGGAAGAGAACTGTGACTGTAGCTTTTGTTTAATAAAGGGGTCTTATAATCTGACACATGGGAAAATCAAAGAGTAAGGCTGCATGAGCTTGACTAAAAATGCTAGAGACAGTTCAAAATGAGGAGGCCTCCTGTGTGTTTCTAATTCCTTCCCTTTTTGAACTGGGAGTGTCTCCAGCAGTGTTCCTGTCCCTGCTGTGCCACTGGGTGGTGGTTGGCATAGAGACAAATGACTCATATTTTTAACATACAGTTTTCTGACTCAAAAGGAGTCTCACTGAAGAAGCCTTAACCACACCCAAGCTGGTATATACACAACACTGGACTTTGAGCCTGAAGATGAAACTTTAAGGCATCTTGGGAGCAGGGTGAATTTATCTTGCTCACGGGAAGGATGGGAATCATTGGGGTACAGGGTAGCTATAGCAATGAACCCCGGTGAATCATGTCTCACTGTGTCTACAACCTTGTGTTATCCCCTTCTACAAGTCTGGACTTGCCATGTGGATTGCTTTGGCCAAAGAGACATTAGCAAACATGACATTAGCCAAAGCTTAAAAGGTGCTTGTTCACTGGGGGTGTCCTCCCTCTTGATGGGTAGAGAAACTCAAGGCCATCATTTCATCAAGCTCAAGCAGAGTCTCTGGAATCAGCCCAAGCTCACATTAAAAGGAACCAAGAAAAACCAAAGCACCCTAGTCAACCAGCCTGCAAAGTGTCATGCACAGATTGTCATCCAGCCCCAAACTGCCAGGTGACCACACCAACACGGCAAGCCCAGGTGAAACCTGCAAAACACTCACTGGTGCCGACTCAAAATGCTGACCTATAAAGTTCTGTGCTAATAATGATTTGGTTTTAATCAGTAAGTTTTGGGGTTGTTTGTTATGCAGCAAAGGCTGACTGATCCACTGATAAAGGAGTCATGTTATATGAACAATTCTTTGCAACTAATATCACCCTTGATGTGCTGAGATGCTCATACTGTCAGAAGCTCCTAAGGTAGATTTAGAGGGCAACAGTTGTAGTCCTCTCATTTTACACTCATGCCCAGGAATGAAGTCAACAGATGGCAAAGACAGATTCACCTGAATGACTTGAAAAGTTATCTTTCTCCCTTTTTTCAGCTGAGTGCCTAAAAAGTTTATTTATCTAAGTTACAGCTGTATGGGAGATGGCTCCACCGTGCAGCCAATAAACACACTTTGAGAATGAACAAGCAGAACATCATGTCAGAAACAGGACAACACCTTTGAAATGAGGACTCTCCTGAACATCTAAAGCACTGTCTAGAGCCAGTGAAGGAATGCTTCTCAACAGCAAAGTGGTGGTTACTGCAAAGTTTTAGGAAAATGAGGATTACAGAAACAGCAGGGGTAGCGAAGGACCACGGAAACATGTGGAAACAAATCCGGACACTACTGTGAATATTCACATGAGTGAAGAAAAAGATCTGCACTAGCAGATCTGCCCTGGGAATGTAAAGTCCACTTTTAGGCTCATAATCAAGAAAAAGGCAAACATACGTCCACACGAAACTTGTACATGGATGTTCTTAGTTTTCATAAGAGCCCGTAAGTGGAAACAACCCCGTATCCATTAACTGATCAACAGACGAATGAAATGTGGTATATGCACACACACAATTGCATATTGCTCACCAATAAACAGGAAGGAAATACTGATACCTGCGACAACATGGATGTGCCTTGAAAGCATAATGCTAAGTGAAAGAATCCAGTCACAAAAGAACACATATTAGGCAATTCCATTTATATGAACATGTCCAGAATAGACCAATGCATAGAGACAGAAAGTAGATTAATGGCTGCCAAGGAGTAGGGGTACCGGGAGGACACAGAAGAGTTCTAAAGGCCACGGGGTGTCCTCCACGAGCAGTGGACATTTTCTACAATACTTGTGGTATCTGCACAACTCTGTGAATACACTAAGAACCATTCAAATTTACACTTTCAGTGGTTGAATTGTATGGTATGTGAATTATCTTCCAACAAAATGGTTAAACAAAGGAAATAACAGCATCTCTGTGTCTTTTTATATACTATGTCCTCCATAGACTATTTTTGCAACTGACAAAGAAATGAAGCTCCAGTCATCTCATGTGTTCTGGACCATTTTATTCTACAACAACTTCTGAAGCATCTCAGTGGAGTTTTCCCATTAGTTCACAAATAATTTCACTTTTTTAAAGGTTTTCATCAGAATGTTTTTTTTAGGGAACAACATATATGTACAGTAAACTGATACAAATGAAAGAACTTTATGATGTGCAGAAAACAGAAACATAAAAACAAACAAAATCCTCACATCATACTTCTGATCTGAGGCTTCAGTGTCCCTAAATGACAGGAATTATCACTTCTCTGATTAAAAATGAATGTGTATGATGAGGATACAATAAAGAATAGGAAACTAATAAACTGTAATCCATAGTCACTAGTGTGAGGTCTTTAAAGACACTACCTCAATAAGAAAAAGGTAAAAGAAAAGACAGAGAGGCCATCCTGCCTAAAGCAATCTACAGACTCAATGCAATCCCTATCAAAATACCAACAGCATTCTTCAACAAACTAGAGCAAATAGTTCCAAAATTCATATGGAATCACAAAAGACCCCAAATAGCCAAAGCAATCCTGAGAAGGAAGAATAAACCTGGGACAATTATGCTCCCCACTTGAAGGTCTACTACAAAGCCACAGTAATCAAGACAATTTGGTACTGGCACAAGAACAGACACATGGATCAAAGGAACAGACTAGAGACCCAAGATATAAACTCAAGCATATATGGTCAATTATTATACAATGAAGGAGCCATGGACATACAATGGGGAAATGACAGCCTCTTCAACAACTGTTGTTGGCAAAAATGGACAGCTACATGCAAGACAATGAACCTGGATTATTGTCTAACTCCATACACAAAAGTAAACTCCAAATGGCTCAAAGACCTGAATGTATGTCATGAAACCATAAAACTCTTTGAAAAAAACACAGGCAAAAATCTTTGATTATAAACATGAGTAACTTTTTCTTGAATGCATATCCTCGGGAAAGGGAAACAAAAGCAAGAATGAACACATGGGACTACATCAAGCTAAAAGGCTTCTGTATAGCAAAGGACACCATCAGCGGAACAAAAAGGCATCCTACATTATAGGAGAATATATGTGTAAGTGACATATTCGACAACGGGCTAACATCCAAAATATATAAAGAATTCACACACCTCAAAAACCAAAAGACAAATAATCCAATTAAAAAATGGGCAGAGGACATAAACAGACACTTCTGCAAAGAAGAAATTCAGATGGCCAACAGGTGCAGGAAAAGATGCTCCACATCGCTACTTATCAGGGAAATGCAAATTAAAACCACAATGAGGCATCACCTCACAGCAGTTACGATGGCCAACATCGAAAAGACAAGGAACAACAAATGCTGGCGAGGATTCGGAGAAAGAGAACCCTCTTACACTGTTGGTGGGAATGTAAACTAATTCAACTGCTGTGGAAACAATACGGAGGTTCCTCAAAAAAACAAAAATAGAAATACCATTTGACCAAGGAATTCCACTCCTAGGAATTTACCGAAATAAACAACTCCTGAGATTCAAAAACGCAAATGCACCCCTATGTTTATTGCAGCACTATTTACAATAGCCAAGATATGGTAGCAACCTAAGTGTTTAGCAGTGGATGAATGTATAAAGAAGATGTGGTACATATACACAATGGAATACTATTCAGTCATAAGACAGAAACAAATCCTACCATTTGCAACAACATGGATGGAGCTGGAAGGTATTATGCTTACTGAAGTAAGTTAGGCAGAGAATGACGAACACCAAATGATTTCCCTCATTTGTGGAGTATAACGATGACGCATAACTGAAGGAACAAAATGGCAGCAGACTCACAACCTCCAAGAACATACTAGTAGTTATCAAAGGGGAGGGGTGGAGTAGGGCGGGTGGGGAGGGAGGGAGAAGGGGATTGTGGGTATCATGATCATTGCACATGGTGTGTGCAGGGTCACGGGGAAGACAGTGTCACATAGGGAAAACAAGTAGGGGCTCTGTAGCATCTTCCTACAGTGATGGACACTGACTGCAATGGAGTATGGGTGGGCAGAAACTCGACAATAAGGGTGAATGTAGTGACCAGAATTTTTTGCTTCTGATAACTTCATGAGTGCGTATCAATGATACTTTAATAAAAAAAGAAAGACACTAAACCAACAAGCTGCAGACCTAGAAAAAAAAATTTGCAGCCATCTCTCTGAGAAGGGATTTATAGCTAAGACATGTAAACAGCTCTTACAAATCAACAATAAACATTCCAATTACAAAATGGGAAAAGACTTCAACAGACACATGACAAAATAAAATATACAAATGGCCAATAAAAAAAAATCCTTATATTTCTTTTAGAGATACATACCAATTTGTATTTGCTTCAAAATAATGCTGTTTTGGGGAGTGAGGAGAGGGGAGGATGCATGGAAGAAACGGGGATTAGTACGTAAAACAAGACTGAGCTGATAATTATTGAAGCTAAATGTTAAGTATATGGTAGTTCTTAATACTACCCCACTTTCCTGTATCTGAAATTTATTATGACAAAGATTTTTAAGGAGGGGTGGTAGTGAATAATTGCAACAGAGTATTTAAAAGGTCCTAATCACATGTATAGTACTGATTTAAACAAAATTGTGATACAGCAAATCAAATCCATACATATCTTGTAAAGAAATAACTAGAAAATGTCTAAAAATGGCTTAATCAAAAATAGTGAAACAGGAATATTAACTGAAAATATGATAAATTCCATTGATTTAGCTAAAAGAGGTGAGGGTGTCTTCTTTCAGGGAGTGGCATGAGGTGGTGTCTCAGTGCCCTACTAGTAACACTACCTGTATTTTCACAATATAAAATTTGACAAATACATTTTAAAACAGCAATACCTCTGAAACACCAAATAGCAGAAGCTTCTCATAAACTCTAGTTCACTCTGTTATAAGAATAATTTCCTATTAAGACAAATTCTTCAATAATACTTTTCCTAATGTCAGAATTTTCTACATTATAGATATTACCAGACAATATTTAGAAGGTTCTTTCAAGAGCAGATAGCATGAGCTCAACAAGTCATGAGCTGGCTGAACTCACTGTAAGCATCCATCATCTTTATTCTTATTTCCGAGGTAAAGAAAAGTGGTGATTCATACAGAACTACCTCATGCCCCACAGCTCCTGCCCCACCTCAGACCGGACTTCACGCGCAAGGCCCCAAGAGAGTCACAGTGATCTGCCTCGGGCTGTGTCGATCAGCTGCCAATTTCCACAATCCTCCAAGCCTCATGAACCGGGTGATCTTGCAACAGCCTAACATTTGGAGATACCAACAGCACCCCAATCCTATCTTACTGGTGAATACTGATCTGTAGAAATGATCCTGGCTTTTACATGTGTGCTCCCAGCTAAGCAACTCATGCCTCCACTTCAACAAATCACTATCCAGCAACACAAGTTCATTCTACAAACCTAGCCAAGAGCACATGTCCTCTCCATCACAGTTCCTGGGAGAGGGCTGAAAAAAAGAGAGGCTCAATTCTTTCCTGAAGGAAAATATTAATGCTGGGCCAAAAGAGGGGTAACTTGGGAATGGTATAGGATTATCTGATTAGAATGAGAGGAAATGGGGACCAGGATTCTTAAGGGGAACCCTGATAAAGCAGGAATATCAGGAGAAGGAGAGCAAATGCTCACATGCCCTTTTAAATTTTTGTTTGTTATTTGTTGTTGAAGAATGGAATGTCAGCAAGGTAAGAAAAGCATATACTCACCAGGGCCATGGCTTTCATTACTGCAGGAGAGGATCAGTCCTCTTTGGGGCTGTTGTCCTGAAAAGGGGGAGTGTTCTGAGAAGACAGGAATAAGGAAGCATGGGAATGCTCGGGAAATCACACTGGCTTTACCAGTCAGACTAACCAGGTGCACTACCTTCACCTCCCTGGGTCTGATAAGTCTGGCTAGTGGAAGAAGGGAATAAATCCTGCTCCTTCAACCCCAGAAACTGCAGGCCTTAGCTGCAGCGAGATGAATCCTGGCTAGCACATCCGAAGGAAAACAGGCTCAGATTGATTCTCCTTCACCCAAGCAATACACGGTCCTGCCTCAGGGAAGTGATTCAGGCCAGACTTTTCCCCACTTTATAGTGATGTTGCTCTGAAACTCAAGGGAGCTCTGCTATGACCTACCCCGAGTGGATCCCTCCTTGGCAACCTCATGCCCAAGCCACATTCACCCAGATGGTGTCCTTCGGCTAGGAACACAGTACATCCTGATCAAGAAGATCTAAAGACTTCCTTAATCAAGTCTTCTTTGCATCCCAAGTCCAAGACAGTCAATCAAGTTCTACTCCCAACCTTACCCCTACCCGATCCCAGCCACACATACAGGTGCTCCTCATTCTTACCCTCTAGCTGTTTTATAAAATAAAGAAATAAAAATAACTCTGCTAACATATTTATGTATTGCAAAACAGCCTGTCCACTTTTATAACTTTTCATGGCTAAGATCTTTCTTACCTATGCAGATTTAGATAAATTTCTCTATTTCAATGCTTTATTTTGGTACACTTAAATCTTTAGTCAATTATTTTATTTGGTGTAAGATAGTAAACAGCTGCCAGAAAAGACAGTTACAGTAAGCACACTTTAACACTTCTATTGTAATTTGTCAACATATAGGTATAAAATATGGAAGTACAATAAGAGTAAGAAAATTTAATTCTCCACTTACATCAATGTATAGACCATTCAGAGAGAAATTAATAAGGCAGTATTGGTCTTAAATGAGTTGTATCAAATGGAGTTAACACATCTATACAGAACATTCCATCCAAAGGCAACAGAATACACATTCTTCTCAAGTGCACATGGAACATTTTCCAGAAAAGATTATATGTTAGGCCACAAAACAGGTCTTAATAAATTAAAGAAGAGTGAAATTTTATCAAGCACGTTTTCTAGTCACAACGGTATGAGATTACAAATGAAGAACTCTGGAAAATTCAAATATGTGGGTTGAACAATATGCTCCTGAACAACCCAATGGTCAAAGGAGAAATCAGGAAAGAAATAAAAAACTATCTTGAGACAAAAATGAAAATAGAACACCAAATTTATGGAATGCAGCAAAGCAGTTCGAAGAAGGTTGTTTTTCGTACATCAAGAAACAAGAAAAGACTCAAATGAACAACTTAACTTTAAACCTCATGGAACTAAGAAAATAAACAGCCCAAAGTCAGAAGTAAGGAAATAAGAAGGATTAGAGCAGAAATAAATGAAGTACACTAAAATGTTAATAGATAAGATCGATGAAACCAAGGGCTGATTCTGTGAAAAGATAAAATTGAGAAGCCTTTAGCTAGATTCACCAAAAACAGAGAGAACGGAAATAAAATCTGATATAAAGAGAAGATGTTACAACTGATACCACTGAAATACAAAGGATTATAAGAGACTATTTGAACAATAATACGTTGGCAACCAAGAAGATATGGATACATACCTAGAAACATACACTCTGGTAAAACTAGGAGAGGCAGAGCAGCACCAGCCTGAAATCCCGGCGGGCGTCCCGCTGGTCCCTGCGCAGCTGCCGCGCTCTCGCCGACGATCCGCCGGCTTCCCTGGCCTCCGCCCTCAGGCAGCGCGCAGCGGTGACCCCGGGGTCATTCTCCCACAGCGCCTGCGCGGCGGCCGGGCCGCCCCCTCTGCTCACGCCCATGGGCAAGCACCCTCCCGCCCTCGCTACCCCGAGGCCGCGTTGGACGCCGAGCAGCTGCCGTCCGGGCCCGCCTCCGGGGCGAGCTCGGGTTACTTCCAGGCCGCGGAGGCAGTGGGAGCGGGCGTCTCGTGCCGCCGGGACGAGCGAGGCGGGAGCGGGCGCGGGCTTGGGGTATGCGCGAGGGAAGGCCTCCCGCCCATCCTCGCTCAGACGCCCGCGCCTGCCTCGCCAGTGAGCGGCGGCCCGCCTCGATCCCCAGTCCGCCGCCGCCGCCGCCGAGGTTCTCTGAAGTGCTGCGCCCGGCGGCGGGGGTACAGCCAGCGGGGCGACCCTGCTGCGAGCAGCCGCAGACGGCTCCCCGCGCCCGCCGAGCCCGCGCCTCGCCGCCTCCTGTCTCCGCTTTGGGGCGCTCTTGGCCCTGCCCGCGCCCACCGCCCGATGACGCGACTGTTATTGTAAGTTTTTAAGTTCTGCTAGACTATTCTAAAATTATAGTTTTATAAAAATATTCACTTCTCGCATTGTGATGGTTTTCGGTGTACAACATAATGATTTGATATATGTATTATACATTGTGAAATGATTACAGCGGTAAGTTTAGTTAACATCCATCACTATATACAATTAGGAGTCTTTTTCTCTTGGGATGAGAACTTTGAATATCTACCCTCTCAGCATGTAAATATACAAATACAACATTGTTAAGTATATTCACCATGCTATATATTACATCCCAGCACTTATGCATCTGATAACTGCCAGTTTGTAACTTTTGACGTTCACCCTTTGTGCCTACCCCCTACCCTTCGCCCCCACCTTGTTTGCTATTCACCAGTCTGTTCTGTATCTGTATGAATCATCTCTTTTTTGCTTTGTTTTGTTTTGTTTTAGATTCCAAATGTAAGTGATATCATACAGTATTTGACTTATTTCCCTTAGGATACGTCCATGTTGTTACAAATGGCAGAATTTCCATGTTTTGTAACTGAATAATATCCCATTTTGTGTGTGTGTGTGGGTGTGTATATATACACACAACATTTTCTTTATCCATTCATCCATCACTGAACACTTAAGCTTTTGTAAACAATGCTTCAGTGAACAGAGCAGATATTTCAGGATTGTGATTTCACCTCCTTGGGATAAATACTCAGAAGTGGAATTGCTGGATCATGTGGTAGTTCCATTTTTTATTTTTTACTGAAGCACCATACTGTTTTAGATAGTAGCAGAACCAATTTACATTCGAACAGTGCACCGAAAGGGAACCCTTTTCTCCACGTTCTGGCCAACACTTGGTATTAGTTGCCTTTTTGATAATAGACATTCTGAAAGGTATGAGGTGTTATCTCATTGTGGTTTTGATTTGTATTTCCTTGATGATTAGTGATGTTGAGCACCTTTTCATGTATCCGATGGCTATTAGTATGTGTTCTTTGGAAAAATGTTTATTTACATTCCTGCGCGTTTTGTAATTGGGTTGTTTGGTGCGGTTTTCCCCCTACTGAATTGTATTCTTCCTATATTTTAGATATTAATCCCTTATGAGAGATATGATTTGAAAATATTTTCTCTCAATCTATAGTTTGTCTTTTTATTTTGTTGATTGCCTCCTTTGTTGTACCAAGCCTTTAAGTTTGATATAATCCTACTTTTTCTTTTTACTTTTGCTGCCTTCTTTCACTCTTGGTGCGAAATACAAAAAACCATCAACAAGACCAGTGTCGGTGAGTTTGCCCTGTATGTTTTCCTCTAGGAAGTTCATGATTTCTGTATCTGTTGAGATGATCATATGAGTTTTATCACTCACTTTCTTTTTTTTCTTTTTTTTTTTTTTTTTAATAATTATTTTTTATTGAAGGGTAGTTGACACACAGTATTACATTACATGAGTTTCAAGTGTACAACACAGTGGTAGAACATTTATATACATAATTCTAGGTTCCAGCTATCACCCTACCAGGCTGTTACAATATCTTGACTATATTCCTTATGCTATACATTACATCCCGGTTACTAATTTATTTTACCATTGGAAGTCTGTCCTTTTTTTTTTTTTTTGTGAGGGCATCTCTCATATTTATTGATCAAATGGTTGTTAACGACAATAAAATTCTGTATAGGGGAGTCAATGCTCAATGCACAATCATTATTCCACCCCAAGCCTAATTTTTGTCAGTCTCCAATCTTCTGAGGCATAACAAACAAGTTTTTACATGTAGAACAAATTCTTACATAATGAATAAGTTACATAGTGAACAGTACAAGGGCAGTCATCACAGAAACTTTCGGTTTTGCTCATGCATTATGAACTATAAACAGTCAGTTCAAATATGAATACTGATTTGGTTTTTATACTTGATTTATATGTGGATACCACATTTCTCTCTTTATTATTATTATTTTTAATAAAATGCTGAAGTGGTAGGTAGATACAAGATAAAGGTAGAAAACATAGTTTAGTGTTGTAAGAGAGCACATGTAGATGATCAGGTGTGTGCCTGTAGACTATGTGTTAATCCAAGCTAGACCAGGGCAATAAAACATCCACGTATGCAGAAGATTTCTCTCAGAACGGGGGGGTGAGGTTCTAAGCCTCACCTCTGTTGATCCCCAATTTCTCACCTGATGGCCCCCCTGCGACTGTGCCTGTCTTAGGTTGTTCCTCCCTTGAGGAATCTTACCCGTCTCTGGCTAACCAGTCATCTTCCGGGGCCATACAGGGAAATGTGAAGTTGGTAAGTGAGAGAGAAGCCTTATTGTTTGAAAAAGTTAGCTTTTTACTTCTTTGCATATTTATGCCCTGTGGCTTCTATGCCCAGCATTTGTCTTGAGGTATCTTTACCACTTGGAAGAATTATGATAGTCGGTAAATTTGATAGGAGGCACGAATTCTATTTAAGGGTTGTAATTAGGAAGGAAGAAGAAAACCTATAGAAGTAGCAGGCGGAAGAAAACATGGGAAGATTGATTATTTCTTTGATATATCTTCTTGTAGAGTAACTTCAGCATGTATAGGTTTTAAGCTACTACTTAAATTGCACACACACATTAACATAATAGGAGTATAGTTACATAACCAAAGCATATCTGTAATTACCAGCCATCTGCAGTGAAACCAAGAAAACCAGTTAGGCACCTTAGGCATTTGTGAAAACTTATCTATGATATGGTGGATATTGTCCAAATGAACTTGAACAGTCTGAGAGAAATCAGACAAATTAAAACAACCCATTCCTGGGGACTGTTCACATGCCATATGTTCTTTTAACAATAAATAGTTTGTAGTTGTAAGACTTTGGAGCGCTACAATTTGCACTTCTCCAAATTCTTGGTTGAGTTACAACA
Source organism: Manis pentadactyla (assembly GCF_030020395.1). Taxonomy (NCBI): domain Eukaryota; kingdom Metazoa; phylum Chordata; class Mammalia; order Pholidota; family Manidae; genus Manis; species Manis pentadactyla. Next base: position 148,709,058 of record NC_080023.1, read on the forward strand.
GTATAGATCCAGTCCAATTTTGTTGTTTTACTGTATGCACAGGCCAGCTTAGATATCTCCTTTCTCATTCGCATGGCAGGTCCAGGAACTGGTGGGATGAGTGCATCTTCAGCTGTAGCAGTGCGTGGATCTTTGTTGGGGTTTTTTGATGATCATCTTCTGGCATGAGTCTTCCAGAGGGTGCAGATGTTGGAAGTTCTTTTTCATATCGTATCTTAGTTCATTTTCGGGGTAGCCCAATTAGGCTTTGATCCTCTGTATAAACACAAACAGACCCTTTGCCTACACTTTTATATGCCCTTTATACCCTTGTGTAGAACTCGTTGGAGGTTACCACACAGGAACTGCCCTTTTTTTTTTTTTTTTTTTTTTTTTGCTATCACTAATCTACACTTACATGACGAATATTATGTTTACAAGGCTCTCCCCTATACCAGGTCTCCCCTATAAACCCCTGTACAGTCACTGTCCATCAGCATAGCAAAATGTTGTAGAATCACTACTTGCCTTCTCTGTGTTGTACAGCCCTCCCTTTTCCCCTACCCCCCCATGCATGTTAATCTTAATACCCCCCTACTTCTCCCCCCCTTATCCCTCCCTACCCACCCATCCTCCCCAGTCCCTTTCCCTTTGGTACCTGTTAGTCCATTCTTGAGTTCTGTGATTCTGCTGCTGTTTTGTTCCTTCAGTTTTTCCTTTGTTCTTATATTCCACAGATAAGTGAAATCATTTGGTATTTCTCTTTCTCCGCTTGGCTTGTTTCACTGAGCATAATACCCTCCAGCTCCATCCATGTTGCTGCAAATGATTGGATTTGCCCTTTTCTTATAGCTGAGTAGTATTCCATTGTGTATATGTACCACATCTTCTTTATCCATTCATCTACTGATGGACATTTAGGTTGCTTCCAATTCTTGGCTATTGTAAATAGTGCTGCAATAAACATAGGGGTGCATCTGTCTTTCTCAAACTTGATTGCTGCATTCTTAGGGTAAATTCCTAGGAGTGGAATTCCTGGGTCAAATGGTAAGTCTGTTTTGAGCATTTTGATGTACCTCCATACTGCTTTCCACAATGGTTGAACTAACTTACATTCCCACCAGCAGTGTAGGAGGGTTCCCCTTTCTCCACAGCCTCGCCAACATTTGTTGTTGTTTGTCTTTTGGATGGCAGCCATCCTTACTGGTGTGAGGTGATACCTCATTGTAGTTTTAATTTGCATTTCTCTGATAATTAGCGATGTGGAGCATCTTTTCATGTGTCTGTTGGCCATCTGTATTTCTTTTTTGGAGAACTGTCTGTTCAGTTCCTCTGCCCATGTTTTAATTGGGTTATTTGTTTTTTGTTTGTTGAGGCGTGAGAGCTCCTTATATATTCTGGACGTCAAGCCTTTATCGGATGTGTCATTTTCAAATATATTCTCCCATACTGTAGGGATCCTTCTTGTTCTATTGATGGTGTCTTTTGCTGTACAGAAGCTTTTCAGCTTAATATAGTCCCACTTACTCATTTTTGCTGTTGTTTTCCTTGCCCGGGGAGATATGTTCAAGAAGAGGTCACTCATGTTTATGTCTAAGAGGTTTTCGCCTATGTTTTCTTCCAGGAGTTTAATGGTTTCATGGCTTACATTCAGGTCTTTGATCCATTTTGAGTTTACTTTTGTATATGGGGTTAGACAATGGTCCAGTTTCATTCTCCTACATGTAGCTGTCCAGTTTTGCCAGCACCACCTGTTGAAGAGACTGTCATTTCGCCATTGTATGTCCATGGCTCCTTTATCAAATATTAATTGACCATATATGTCTGGGTTAATGTCTGGATTCTCTAGTCTGTTCCATTGGTCTGTGGCTCTGCTCTTGTGCCAGTACCAAATTGTCTTGACTACTATGGCTTTATAGTAGAGCTTGAAGTTGGGGAGTGAGATCCCCCCTACTTTATTCTTCTTTCTCAGGATTGCTTTGGCTATTCGGGGTCTTTGGTGTTTCCATATGAATTTTTGAATTATTTGTTCCAGTTCATTGAAGAATGTTGCTGGTAGTTTCATAGGGATTGCATCAAATCTGTATATTGCTTTGGGCAGGATGGCCATTTTAACGATATTAATTCTTCCTAGCCACGAGCATGGGATGAGTTTCCATCTGTTAGTGTCCCCTTTAATTTCTCTTAAGAGTGACTTGTAGTTTTCAGAGTATAAGTCTTTCACTTCTTTGGTTAGGTTTATTCCTAGGTATTTTATTTTTTTTGGTGCAATTGTGAATGGAGTTGTTTTCCTGATTTCTCTCTCTGTTGGTTCATTGTTAGTATATAGGAAAGCCACAGATTTCTGTGTGTTGATTTTGTATCCTGCAACTTTGCTGTATTCCGATATCAGTTCTAGTAGTTTTGGGGTGGAGTCTTTAGGGTTTTTTATGTACAGTATCATGTCATCTGCAAATAGTGACAGTTTAACTTCTTCTTTACCAATCTGGATTCCTTGTATTTCTTTATTTTGTCTGATTGCCGTGGCTAGGACCTCCAGTACTATGTTAAATAACAGTGGAGAGAGTGGGCATCCCTGTCTAGTTCCCGATCTCAGAGGAAATGCTTTCAGCTTCTCGCTGTTCAATATAATGTTGGCTGTGGGTTTTTCATAGATGGCCTTTATTATGTTGAGGTACTTGCCCTCTATTCCCATTTTGCTGAGAGTTTTTAACATGAATGGATGTTGAACTTTGTCAAATGCTTTTTCAGCATCTATGGAGATGATCATGTGGTTTTTGTCTTTCTTTTTGTTGATGTGGTGGATGATGTTGATGGACTTTCGAATGTTGTACCATCCTTGCATCCCTGGAATGAATCCCACTTGGTTATGGTGTATGATCCTTTTGATGTATTTTTGAATTCGGTTTGCTAATATTTTGTTGAGTATTTTTGCATCTACGTTCATCAGGGATATTGGTCTGTAGTTTTCTTTTTTGGTGGGGTCTTTGCCTGGTTTTGGTATTAGGGTGATGTTAGCTTCATAGAATGAGTTTGGGAGTATCCCCTCCTCCTCTATTTTTTGGAAAACTTTAAGGAGAATGGGTATTATGTCTTCCCTGTATGTCTGATAAAATTCCGAGGTAAATCCATCTGGCCCGGGGGTTTTGTTCTTTGGTAGTTTTTTGATTACCTCTTCAATTTCGTTGCTGGTAATTGGTCTGTTTAGATTTTCTGTTTCTTCCTGGGTCAATCTTGGAAGGTTATATTTTTCTAGGAAGTTGTCCATTTCTCCTAGGTTTCCCAGCTTGTTAGCATATAGGTTTTCATAGTATTCTCCAATAATTCTTTGCATTTCTGTGGGGTCCGTCGTGATTTTTCCTTTCTCGTTTCTGATACTGTTGATTTGTGTTGACTCTCTTTTCTTCTTAATAAGTCTGGCTAGAGGCTTATCTATTTTGTTTATTTTCTCGAAGAACCAGCTCTTGGTTTCATTGATTTTTGCTATTGTTTTATTCTTCTCAATTTTATTTATTTCTTCTCTGATCTTTATTATGTCCCTCCTTCTGCTGACCTTAGGCCTCATCTGTTCTTCTTTTTCCAATTTCGATAATTGTGACATTAGACCATTCATTTGGGATTGCTCTTCCTTTTTTAAATATGCTTGGATTGCTATATACTTTCCTCTTAAGACTGCTTTTGCTGTGTCCCACAGAAGTTGGGGCTTAGTGTTGTTGTTGTCATTTGTTTCCATATATTGCTGGATCTCCATTTTGATTTGGTCATTGATCCATTGATTATTTAGGAGCGTGTTGTTAAGCCTCCATGTGTTCGTGAGCCTCTTTGCTTTCTTTGTACAGTTTATTTCTAGTTTTATGCCTTTGTGGTCTGAAAAGTTGGTTGGTAGGATTTCAATCTTTTGGAATTTTCTGAGGCTCTTTTTGTGGCCTAGTATGTGGTCTATTCTGGAGAATGTTCCATGTGCACTTGAGAAGAATGTATATCCCGCTGCTTTTGGATGTAGAGTTCTATAGATGTCTATTAGGTCCATCTGCTCTACTGTGTTGTTCAGTGCTTCCGTGTCCTTACTTATTTTCTGCCCGGTGGATCTATCCTTTGGGGTGAGTGGTGTGTTGAAGTCTCCTAGAATGAATGCATTGCAGTCTATATCCCCCTTTAGTTCTGTTAGTATTTGTTTCACATATGCTGGTGCTCCTGTGTTGGGTGCATATATATTTAGAATGGTTATATCCTCTTGTTTGACTGAGCCCTTTATCATTATGTAGTGTCCTTCTTTATCTCTTGTTACTTTCTTTGTTTTGAAGTCTATTTTGTCTGATATTAGTACTGCAACCCCTGCTTTCTTCTCACTGTTGTTTGCTTGAAATATGTTTTTCCATCCCTTGACTTTTAGTCTGTACATGTCTTTGGGTTTGAGGTGAGTTTCTTGTAAGCAGCATATAGATGGGTCTTGCTTTTTTATCCATTCTGTTACTCTGTGTCTTTTGATTGGTGCTTTCAACCCATTAACATTTAGGGTGACTATTGAAAGATATGTACTTATTGCCATTGCAGGCTTTAAATTCGTGGTTACCAAAGGTTCAAGGTTAGCCTCTTTAGTATCTTACTGCCTAACTTAGCTCACTTATTGAGCTGTTATATACACTATCTGGAGATTCTTTTCTTCTCTCCCTTCTTGTTCCTCCTCCTCGATTCTTCATATGTTGGATGTTTTGTGCTGTGCTCTTTCTAGGAGTGCTCCCATCTAGAGCAGTCCCTGTAAGATGTTCTGTAGAGGTGGTTTGTGGAAAGCAAATTCCCTCAGCTTTTGTTTGTCTGGGAATTGTTTAATCCCACCGTCATATTTGAATGATAGTCGTGCTGGATACAGTATCCTTGGTTCAAGGCCCTTCTGTTTCATTGTATTAAATATATCATGCCATTCTCTTCTGGCCTGTAGGGTTTCTGTTGAGAAATCTGACGTTAGCCTGATGGGTTTCCCTTTATAGGTGACCTTTTTCTCTCTAGCTGCCTTTAACACTCTTTCCTTGTCCTTGATCTTTGCCATTTTAATTATTATGTGTCTTGGTGTTGCCCTTCTTGGATCCTTTCTGTTGGGGGTTCTGTGTATTTCCGTGGTCTGTTTGATTACTTCCTCCCCCAGTGTGGGGAAGTTTTCAGCAATTATTTCTTCTAAGATACTTTCCATCTCTTTGCCTCTCTCTTCTTCTTCTGGGACCCCTATAATACGGATATTGCTCCTTTTAGATTGGTCACACAGTTCTCTTAATATTGTTTCATTCCTGGAGATCCTTTTATCTCTCTCTATGTCAGCTTCCATGCGTTCCTGTTCTCTGATTTCAATTCCATCAATGGCCTCTTGCATTCTATCCATTCTGCTTATAAACCCTTCCAGAGTTTGTTTCATTTCTGCGATCTCCTTTCTGGCATCTGTGATCTCTTTCCGGACTTCATCCCATTTTTCTTGCGTATTTCTCTGCATCTCTGTCAGCATGTTTATGATTCTTATTTTGAATTCTTTGTCAGGAAGACTGGTTAGGTCTGTCTCCTTCTCTGGTGTTGTCTCTGTGATCTTTGTCTGCCTGTAGCTTTGCCTTTTCATGGTGATAGGAATAGTCTGCAGAACTGGGACGAGTGACGGCTGGAAGGACTTCCTTTCTTGTTGATTTGCAGCCCTCCTCTCCTGGGAGAACAGCGGCCTCTAGTGGCTTGTGCTGCGCAGCTGCGCGCAGACAGGGTTTCTGCTTCCTGCCCGGCTGCTATGGAGTTAATCTCCGCTGTTGCTGTGGGCGTGGCCTGGCTCGGGCAGCTACTCCAAAATGGTGGAGTCGCGTTGGAGCAGGAGCTGCTGGGAGGCTATTTATCTCCGTAAGGGGCCTCCCTGTTCCCTGCAGCCCAGGGGTTAGGGTGCCCAGAGATCCCGGATTCCCTACCTCTGGATTAAGTGGCCCGCCCTGCCCCTTTAAGACTTCCAAAAAGCACCCGCCAAAACAAAACAACGACCACAAAAAAAAACAAGAAAAAAAATTTTTTTAATTAAAAAAAAAAAAAAAATTTTTTTTAATTAAAAAAAAAAAAAAAAAAAGGTGGTCGTTCGTTTTTCTTTATTCTCCGGTGCCAGCCTCAGGCCTCTGCTCACCGGTCTTTCTGCCCTGTTTCCCTAATATTGGGGTCCCTGTCCCTTTAAGACTTCCAAAAAGCGCTCGCCAAAACAAAGCAGCAAAAAAGCAAAAAAAAAAAAAAAAAAGGTCGCGCGCTTTTCTTATGTCCTCTGTCGCCCAGCCTCCAGTGCCTGCTCACTGTTCTTGCTGCCCTGTTTTCCCAGTATCGAGGGCCCTGCACTCTGGCCCGGATGGCTGGGGCTGGGTGTTCGGCAGCCCTGGGCTCCGTCTCCCTCCCGCTCTGCCTGCTCTTCTCCCGCCGGGAGCTGGGGGGAGGGGCGCTCGGCTCCCGCGGGGCCGGGGCTTGTATCTTACCCCCTTCGCGAGGCGCTGGGTTCTCTCAGGTGTGGATGTGGTCTGGATATTGTCCTGTGTCCTCTGGTCTTTATTCTAGGAAGGGTTGTCTTTGTTATATTTTCATAGATATATGTTGTTTTGGGAGGAGATTTCCGCTGCTCTACTCACGCCGCCATCTTCCGCCCCACTCTATCACTCACTTTCTTAAGATGGTGTGTAACATTGACTGATTTGTGGATGTGGAACCAACCATCTTTGCATTTCTGGAATAAATGCCATTTGACTATGATGTGTGATCGTTTTAATATATAGTTGAAGTCATACTGCTAGCATTTTGAAGGGTTTGTATCTGTATTCATTAGGCATATTGGCTTGCCATTTTGTGGGTATGAGGCCTCTTAAAATGAGTTGAGAAGTTTTTCTCTACTATTTTTGTGGAGTATGAGGAGGTTCTATAGTGCAGCTCATCAGTGAAGCTGTCTGGGAGTAACATTTTGTTGGGAAGTTTGAGAGTCTTTTGATACTTCAGATATTAAAAGAAGATCTCATGTATCCCAGTGTATTCTGGGGAAAGTGCCTTAGGGATTCCCAGGGTATTTAGCAAAAATTCTGACAATACTCTGGAATGTGGGTAAAAAGGATCCTAGTTACAAGTGTTTCCTTATTGAATCTATATGTCATTGTTTGTGCCTATGATTGGAACTCCAGAAATATGTATTGATACCATATTCGTGTTTACAACTAGGGTTTATGATTGCAATATGTTATTACATCTAAAGTTCCTGTTTGCTATAGAAGAAAAACTGTGAAAAAGTGAGGATGGACTTAGACAGTAATCTAGTTTCATTTTCTTGCACGTAGCTGTCCAGTTTTGCTACCAGCAGTTGTTGAAGAGGCTGTTATTTCCTCATTGTATGTCCATGGCTCGTTTATTGTATATTAATTGACCTTTTATGTGTGGGTTTATATCTGGGCTCTCTAGTCTGTTCCACTGGTCTATGGGTCTGTTCTGGTGCCAGTACCAAATTGTCTTCATTACTGTGGCTTTCCAGTAGAGCTTGAAGTTGGAGAGCATAATCACCTGAGCTTTATTCTTCCTTCTCAGGATTTCTTTGGCTATTCAGGGTCTTTTGTGGCTCCATATGAGTTATATAACTATTTTCTGTCATTCGTTGAAGAATTCTTTTGGTATTTTGATAGGGATTGCATTGAATCTGTAGATTGCTTTAGGTAGGGTGGCCATTTTGACAATATTTTTATTCTTCTTATCCATTAGCGTGGAATGTATTTCCATTTATTGTTGTCTTATTTAATTTTTTGTCAGTGTCTTGTACTTTTCAGGGTATAGGTCTTTCACTTCCTTCGTTAGGTCTATTCCTAAGTATTACGGTTTTTTGATGCAATTGTGAATGGAATTGTTTTCCTGATTTCTCTTTCTACTAGTTCATCATTAGTGTATAGGAATGCAACAGATTTCTGTGTATTAATTTTGTATCCTGCAACTTTGCTGAATTCTGATATTAGTTGTAGTAGTTTTGGAGTGGATTGTTTAGGGTTTTTTATGTCCAATATCATGTAATGTGCTAACAGTGACAATTTAACTTCCTTTACTATCTGGATGCCTTTTATTTCTTTGTGTTGTCTGATTGCTGTGGCCAGGACCTCCAGTACTATGTTGAATAAAAGCAGGGAGAGTGGGCATCCTTTTCTTGTTCCCGATCTTAAAGGAAAAGCTTTCAGCTTTTCACAGATAAGTATGATGTTGGCTGTGGGTTTGTCATATATGGCCTGTATCATGTTGAGGTACCTGCACTCTATACCCATTTTCTTGAGAGGTTTTTACCATGAATGGGTGTTGAATTTTGTCAAATGCTTTTTCAGCATCTATGGAGATGATCATGTGATTTTTGTCCATTTTATTGATATAGCAGATGATGTTGATGGATTTTGTAATGTACCATCCTTTCAACCCTCGGGTGAATCCCACTTGATCAGGATGTATGATCCTGTTGGTGTGTTTTTGTATTCAGTTTGCTAATATTTTGTTGACCATTTTTGCATCTATGTACATCAGGTATATTGGTCTGTAGTTTTATTTTTTTGTGGTATGTAGTTTTATTTTTTTGTGGTGTCTTTGCCTGGTTTTGGTATTAGAGTGATATGGGCTTCATAGAATGAGTTTGGAAGTGCTCCCAAATCTAGGTGATTGGGTATTATATCTTCTCTAAATGTCTGATAAAATTCAGCAGTGAATCCTTCTGGTTTGGTGATTTTGTTCTTAGGTATTTTTTTGATTACTGAATGAATTTCATTGCTAGTAATTGTTGTGTTCAGATTTTCTATTTCCTCCTGGGTCAGTCTTGGAAGGTCGTATTTTTCTAGAAAGTTGTCCATTTCTTGTAGGTTATCCACTTTGTTAGCATATAATTTTTCATAGTATTTTTTAATAATTCTTTGTATTTCTGTGTGTCCATCATGATTTTTTCTTTCTCATTTCTGATTCTGTTTTAGTGTGTAGATTCTCTTTTTCTCTTAAGTCTGGCTAGGCATTTCTCTATTTTGTTTATTTTCTTAAAGAATCGTTCTTGGTTTCATTGATGTTTTCTATTATTTTATTCTTCTCAGTTTCATTTATTTCTTTTCTGATTTTATTATGTCCCTCCTTCTGTTGACTTTGGGCCACATTTGTCCTTCTTTTTCCAGTTTCAATAATTGCGAATCTAGACTCTTCATTTGGGATTGTTCTTCCTTCTTCAAATAGGCCTGGATTGCTAATCACTTTCCTCTTAGTACTGCCTTCGCTTCGTCCCACAGAAGTTGTGGCATTGTGCTGTTTTTTTTTTTATTTGTTGCCATAGTATTCTCTAAGAATTCTTTGTATTTCTGTGGGGTCCATCATGTTTTTTTTCCTTTCTCATTTCTGATTTTGTTTAGGTATGTAGATTCTCTTTTTGTCTTAATAAGTCTGAGTAGGGGTTTTTCTATTTTGTTTATTTTCTAAAAGAACCAGCTGTTGGTTTCATTGATTTTTTTCTATTGTTTTATTCTTCTCTATTTATTCTCCTCTCATCTTTATTATGTCCCTCCTTCTGCTGACTTTGGGCCTCGTTTGTTCTCCTTTTTGCAATTTCAATAATTGTGCCTTTAAACTATTCATTTGGGATTGTTCTGCCTTCTTTAAATAGGCCTGGATTGCTATTCACTTTCCTCTTAGAACTGCCTTCGCTGTGTCCCACAGAAATTGGGTTGTTGTGCTGTTGTTTTTATTTGTCTCTATATATTGCGGGATCACTTTTAATTTGGTCATTGAACCAGTGATTATTTAGGAACATGTTCTTAAGCCTCCTTGTGTTTGTATGCCTTTTGGTTACTTTCTACAATTTATTTCTAGTTTTATACTTTTGTGGTCTGAGAGGTTGGTTGGTATAATTTCAATCTTTCTGAATTTTCCAAGGCTCTTTTTGTGGCCTATTATGTGGGCTATTCTGGAAAATGTTCCATGTGCACTTGAGAAGAATGTGTATCCTGCTTCTCTTTGGTGTAGAGTTGTGTAGATATCTGTGAGGTCCATCTTTCTAGTGTGTTGTTCAGTGCCTCTGTGTCCTTTCTTATTTTCTGTCTGGATGACCTGTCCTTTGGAGTGAGTGGTGTGTCAAAGTCTCCTAAAATGAATGCATTGCATTCTGTTTCCTCCTTTAATTGTGTTAATATTTGTTTCCCATATGTATGTGCTCCTGTGTTGAGTGCATAGATATTTATAATGGTATATATCTTCTTGTTGGCCTGACCTCTATCATTATGTAATGTCCTTCTTTGTCTCTTGTAAATTTCTTTGTTTTGAAGTCTATTTTCTCTCATACAAGTTCTGCAACACCTGATTTTTTCTCCCTATTGTTTGCATGAAATATCTTTTTCCTTCCCTTCACTTTGTATCTGTGTATGTCTTTTGGTTTGAAGTGAGTCTCTTTTAGGCAGCATATAGATGGGTCTTCATTTTTTATCCATTCTATCACTCTGTGTCTTTTGATTGATGCATTCAGTCCATTTACATTTCGGGTGATTGTTGATAGATCACCTTATTGCCATTGCAGGCTTTGGATTCCTGGTTACCAAAGGTTCAAGGGTAGCTTCTTTACTATCTAATCATCTATCTTAATTTACTAATTCTGCTATTATAAACAGTATGGTGATTATTTATTTATCTCCCTTCTTTTTCTTTCTCCTCCCCTCTTTATATATGTTAGGTGTTTTATTCTGTACTGTTTTGTGTTTGCCTTGAGTGATTTTGTGGATAGCTCATTTTATTTTGTATTTAATTAGTATTTGGTTAGTCTACTTTGTTTGCTCTGGTGTTATTTTCTCTGGTGGCATCTATTTAGCCTTAGGAGCACTTCCATCTAGAGAAGTCCCTTTAAAATACACTGTAGAGATGGTTTGCAGGAGGTTAATTCCCTCAACTTTTGCCTATCTGGGAATTGTTTAATCCCTCCTTCAAATTTACATAATAGTTTGCGGAAAAGAGCATTCTTGGTTCAAGGCCCTTCTGTTTCATTGCATTGAATATAGCATGCCATTCCCTTCTGGCCTGTAAGGTTTCTGCTGAGAAGTCTGATGATAGCCTGATAGGTTTTCCTTTGTAGGTGATCTTTTTTCTCTTTCTGGCTGCTTTTAATACTCTGTCCTTGTCTTTGATCTATGCCATTTTCATTATTATATGTCTTGGTGGTGTCCTCCTTGGGTCCCTTGTGTTGGGAAATCTGTGGAATTCCATGGTCTGAGAGACTTTTTCCTTCCCCAGATTACGGAAGTTTTCAGCAATTATTTGTTCAAAGACACTTTCTGTCCCTTTTTCTCTCTCTCCTTCTTCCAGTATGACTGTAATGCGAATGTTGTTCCATTTGGATTGGTCACAGAGTTCTCTTAATATTCTTTCATTCTTAGAGATCCTCTTATCTCTCTGTGCCTCAGCTTCTCTGTATTCCTGTTGTCTGATTTCTATTCCATTAACAGTCTCTTGCACCTCATACAGTCTACTCTTCAGTCCTTCTATTGTTTGTTTCATTTCTATTAACTCCTTCTGGAATTCATCCCTTAGTTCTTGCATATGTCTCTGTACGTGAATCAGCATGCTTATGACTTTTGAGTACTTTTTCATGAAGACTGGTGATTTTGGTTTCACCAGGCCCTCTGTCTGGTGCTTGAGGGATTTGGACTTAATAAGGTTCTTCTGTCTTTTCATGGTGATGCAAGTGATCGCCGGTGAGTGGTGCATGTGTCAGCAGGGAGAACAAAGTCCCTTCCTGTATGCTGGTCATATTGCCCATCTCCACTGCCTGTCCTGGTCAGCTGCATACACGTTGCAGCTTGTAGGTTAATTCCCTGAGCTGCTGTGATGGGGGTGGCCCTCAAGCTGGCGTAGGGCACTGGTTGGGGTCGCAGGCGAGTAGCATGTGTTCTCCCATGATTATGGTGCCCCTTCGTGCTTTCCGGACTCTGCGTGAGTTTCCTCTGCCTGTGCCGGTCAGCTTCGCTCGGGGGGCAGCCTCTGGGTTAATTCCCTGAGCTGCATTGGGCAGAGTGGCCCTGGGGATGGCTTAGGGCACAAGCTGGGGTTGCAGGCAAGCAGTATGTATTTGCTGCCAGAGTAAAGCCCCTTTGTACGTTCAGGACTCTGCCACAGTCTCCGCTGTCTGTGGCGGTCAACTGCGGGCACTGGACAGCCTATGGGTCCCACCTGATAAGCTGCCCACTCAGAGAAACCTCTGTGTGGTTGCTGTAGGTGGGGCTGCTCCCGGGCACCAATGGCTGGTCAGCTGGTTCGCTTCCAGTGCTGGCGGGGATGAATGAATGGCCGGCTGCTTATTCCATGAGGCACTTCGCAGCTGCATTGCCACCCAGGAAGTTAGGGCCCCTGAAGTTCCTTAAAGTTACCAGCCTGCTGGGCTGAGTGTGCAAGGACAGTTTTGTGCACCTGTTAAACCCTTGTCCCTTCATGACTTTTAAAGCGCCCGCATTACTTTTGTCCCAGGACAGCCGGCTGTGGGAACCTGTTCACAGTCTTAGTCTCGGATTTGCTTTTCTGTTCCTCTAATATCCATTACACCATGCAATGTGTGTCTGTGCTCATGGTGTAGATTACTAGGTCTGGTTATTTAGCAGACCTGTGCTTCCATGCCCTCCCCACTCTGATTCTTTTCCTCCTGCCAGTGAGCTGGGGTGGGAGGAGTGCTCGGGTCCTGCCAGGTCACAGCTTTGTATCTTACTCTTTTCATGACTTGTTGAGTTCTCGGAGATGTAGTTGTGGCGTGGATGGTGTACTGTATCTTCTGATAAATCTATTAAGAATAGTTGTTTGCTGTATTTTCAAAATATGTATGGCTTTGGGGGGAGATTTCTGCCCCCCTAGTTACGCCTCCATCCTGAGAATCCCCCTACTTGCATACTGTGACTTGTGTGATGAGTGCCACACCTGGAGGGGTGATCTCAGTACAGGAACAGCATCCATTCTAACCAACTTTGTTCTTCCAACAGCTAATATATATTTTAATCCAAAAATCTGTTCTATTGCTCTAAAATAATTGATTGGAGGGTATAAAATGGGAGCATTGACAACCCCCCAATTACTTCCCATGGCACTTGGAATTAAAAATTCCAAGTTCCTTACCATGACTTACAGTGTGACTCGGTCCCTGTTGTCTCTCTGTCTTCAAACCCCTCTTCTCCTTGCTTAGCGCTCTCTAGCCACACTGTCTGAATATCTACTGCTCCACTCAGTCCTTTCCACAGTTTTTTCCTCTTCCTGTGATGGTCTTCCCCTGACCTTCACCTGGCTGGCTCCATCTTGTCATTCATGTCTTGCTTACATGTCTTCTCAAAGATAACTTCTCTGACCACCCACTCTAAGTAGCCACCCAGTCCTCCTCTATCAGCTGGTCCTGTTTTAGGTATTTTCAACATCCTTTTCACTGTCTGCAATGATTCGGATAGTTCACTGTATCTCACTGCCCTGAGAATGTAATCTTCAGGAAGACAGGAACTTCTCCCGACTTGCATACGGCTCCAGCGCCTGTGCCTAGAACATCCCGGGACCCCAGATGACACTCCACAAAAATTGTTGGATGTTCAAGTGATCTTAAAATACGTGTTGTCTAGCTGTCACCAGAATGAAATACAAGGATGCGTAGTCAATTAATGTGATAATTGTGATGATCAATGAGAAACCCTGGCCGTTATGCTCTTGGGACCAAGTCTTCTCAACAAGGTGGTTAGAGCTTCATTAACAGAGCAAATATTTAGTGAGTACTTACCACATTCATGGATCTGTGTCAGGCAAATGTCTATAATTGTGAGCAAGAAAAACTAAGTTCTTTTCAAAGCCCTCATGGATGGGGGCTTATAGCCATCAAGAGAAAGAAAATCTTGCCCTTTAGGCCATTGTAGACACTTTGGCTTTGACTCAGAAAAATGGGGAACCATGGAAGGGTCTGAGCAGGACAAAGTCTGCCTTCTGTTTTGAAAGGACCACTCTGGTGGCTATGTGACAAATTAGAGAGGCAAGGGTGGGAATAGGGAAACCAGTCAGCACTGTAGTTCACAGGGTACATTGGGGAGGCCCCCAGGATACCCCAGAAAATTCACAAGGGTGCCACAAGATACTTTGAAATTTTGAAGGATGCACTGCAATACTTGCCATTTGTCATATACCACATGAACTTCTAGCTAGTTCAGTAGTTTACAGACTGAACATCAAATCATGCTATTGTCCTTTCACTGCCATTGTATTTTTGTGAAGCAGGTTTTTGGGAGTAGCTGTAACAGAAAGCAAGTACTGTTTGAAAATCGATGTGAAGCAGGAAATGAGGCTGGCAGTTCAATTTAATTCTAAGGTTTGGGAAGTTTTATGGTGCCTGACAATCACACGCTTTCCATTAGCAAGGTAATTGGGGTTAAGATTGAAATAAAAATATTTTTCCTTTTATATTATTATTTCTAAGTGCCTACTTAGTTGTTGCTACAGTGTGCTGTATTACTGGATCATGTTTCCTGTGGCTGCTCCAACAAATCTGCATACCTCATCAGCTTAAAAAAGCAGAAATTACTTTTTACAGTTCTGGAAGCCAGCGGTCTGAAATCAGTATCTAGGATAAATGTAAATTACTAGGATAAATGTAAAGTGTCGTCAGGGCTGTACCCGCTCCACAGGCTCTTGGGGGAGAGTTCATTCTTCACCTCTTCCAGGTTCAAGACAGTGTCTGCTGGCATTGCTTACATGGTGACTACAGCACTGCAGTCTTTGCCTACACGATCACACTGCCTTCTCCTCTTCTGTCTGTATCAAATTTCCTTCCGGCTCCATTTTACAAGGACACGTGGTTCCTTTTAGGGATCAGCCTGATAATCTAGGAGAGCGTCCCCATTTCAAGATCCTTAGCTTAATCAATATGCAAAGACCCTTTTTCTATAGAAGGTAGTGATATTACACGTTTCAGAACTTAGGACCCTGATTGATCTCTTTGGCTGGCCAGTACCCAGCCTACTACAGGAATGAATACTTGTTAGATCATTGGCACTTAACTACTTAATAAATGGAACTATGAGGTATTTCTTTTAGCCTAGAGATGAGACACTGAAGGCTCTGTGAATGCAGAAAGTTTGGGAAACTCTGAGATAGGAGGCTCTCCCAGTAGTCCATGTAGGAAATGATGTGGGCTTGAACTAGAGTGGATGGGGAGAAAAGTGACTGGATGTGGGAAAGTTCTGGAAACAACTGGAAGGTAAGGCAGATGGAATTTGCTGATGTTCTGGATGTGTGGTTGGGAGGGGGAGAGAGGAGTCAAAGGACTTTAAATGTTTGTGGCCTGACCAATTAAAAACAAGGATTGCCATGAACTGAGATGAAGAAAACTGAACATGGACCAGGTTTTTTGCTGGGCAGGAGGACAGATTGGAGATTCCATGTTGTACATGTTTAGGAAAGGAGATACAAAGAGGAAAAGAGGGAAGGAATAGTCACATTTTTTCCATGCTCCCCATGTGCCCACAGGTTTATTCCACCTCTTGTGGTGGCCAGATGTCCCTCCACTCTTGAGCTCATTATGTTGTTGTGTTTTGACTTCTTCAAAACATGGACTGCGCAGATGCAGACAGGAGGTGCCATGTTAGCCAGAGGAGACTCAGAAAGCCTCATCTGACCCAGGGTCCTAACAAGAGACGGCAAGAGGAGCTCTGCTTTGGGGAACTGAAAATCACAGGACCCCACCCCCCATGTGACATAAGCATGTCACATGATGGAGTGGAATTCCAGAAAGATGGAGTCAGGAGCATAGGTTTTGAATCTCTCCAAAGCCTTGAATGGAAATAGGTCAACCAATACCCAAAACCCATGGGCACCACTTAGCATGAAACCAGGAATCCCACAGATGAGTGTGGGGCTGACCACCACCACCAGCCACAGACCTACCTGGAATCTCAGTGTCTGCTCCAGAAGAAGTGGCAGACGGGGATGGGTGTGAAGGCAGGAGGCCTTCAAAGTGCCAGCAGGTAGTCACTGGGAAGCATTGTGGGCCAGTTTGAGAATGGCAGCAGACACTAGGAGAGGTTTCCCCAACCACGGAGTGAGCTAAGTACAAGGAACCCAGGACAGAGTCCACGGGGCTGGAGCAGTCCAGCCCCTGTACATCTTGCAGCTGAGGAGCCAGAGCTCCTCTCCAGGCTGTGGCCCACACAGAGGAGAAGCTTCTCAGAGGAACACCAGACCCAAAGGGAAATGTCTTGATGAAAGCTGGGGAGGAGAGCAGCACCAGGAAACCTCAGAAAGCAAGCCACCACATTTTCGTATTTATTTATTTATTTGTTTGTTTGTTTGTTTATTCATTCATTCGTTTGTTTCTTTGTTTAGTGGGCTCAGAGTTTGTTTGCAATGACAAAAACCTTCTATAAAAAATAAATGCCACATACAAGCGTTTGGTTTTGCCTGACCTATTTCCTTGGGAGGGTTTGGAGGGACCCAAAGACTATGCTGCTGCCTCCGTCTTTCTGAAGACCTGCTCAATCTTTTGACATAATTATTTTACATTTGTACAGTGGTGATAGTTTGCACAATCCTGTGAGGGTACTTAATGCCACTATTGTACACTTAAAACTGGTTAAAATGTAAATTTTGTGTTCTGCCTATTTTGCCATGATAAAAAAATGAAAGAACAACCTAAGTGAGAAAGAGATGAGATGATAAACCTCAGGACTGAAATTAAACATTTTTTCAATTTTCAGAAATGAAGCCTGAATTAAAAATAATGCCAGAGTGAATGAACATAGGGGATAATACCTGAGACGAAGAAAGAAGAAAGGGAGGAAATGTTTAAAAATCAAAAAGTAGATAAAAAGACCTTTAGGGAAATGGCAGTCTAATAAAAAGGACAGTTCTGAGAAGAGTAATGCAAATACACCCAAGAATTTCTTATCCCATAAAGTGACGTTTCAAATCAGTGGGACAGTAAGTTAGTCAATAAGTTGTGATACACAAACGTTGGGGTATAAATAGTTTCTCAGGAAGGACCCGCAGTGTGGCAAAAGTAGCTGTGTCTAGGGAAGGAGGGGAACGGGCGGCTGGGGGCCTCGGGGAAAGGGTGCGTTTCCATTGCTTCCCTTTGGTAACTTTCTAGTGCTCTGGCCCATGAATCTGTCACCTCTCAAGTCGGATCCCTGAGTTCAAACCCCAGCTCCTTTTGTTACCAGCTCAAACTCGTGCAAATTCTCCACACTCTAGGCTTATCTCCTTATCTGTGAAATGGGGTGAATAACTTAGCCTGCTGTTGCCTGGCACAGAATTAACTCTCAATAAATGTATTTCACTAGTGGAAACAACCCAAATGTCCATCAGCAGATGAATGGATAAACAAAATTCGTAGAGCCACACAATAGGGTATTATACAGTCATAAGAAGGAATGAAATACTGACATGTGGTACAATGTGGATGAGTTTTGATAACATTCTGCTAAGTGAAAGAAGCTAGACTGAGAAGTCACATACCGTATCATTTCATATATATGAAATGTCTGGACAAGCAAATCCATAGAGAAAACAGAGTAGAGGCTGCCAGGGTGTGCAGAGAGGAGGGAATGTGGAGTGCCTGCTGCTGTGTAAGGCGGGTTCTTTGGGGAATGATGAAAATGCCATGGGTTCCATAATGATGATGGTTGCACAAACTTGTGAATGTACTAAATGCCACTGATTTTAGTTTCTAAAGGTGAATTTTATGGTACGTGTATCATATCTCAACAGGAATAAGTTTTAAAATGTAAATTACCAATTTTCCCAAGGTGCTGATCTGGTGTTTGCCCTTCGCCCTCTCCCCACTCCATTCCCTTTCATGTCTAGTCCCGGGCCCTCCCTGTGGCTGCCCCAAGGGGCCATCTAAGGAGCGCCTCTGGCCCATTCTGAGCCTTTGGCTTCCAGGTGTTGGCAGGGCCACCCAGCATGCACACACTCTCGTGGCTTGCACCTGGAAGAAACGGATGCTTCCAGGGGTATTTTTCTTGTGAGGTTAGGTTGTTAGTGATGTTTAGAGCAGGCTGCATGTGCCAGGGTTGATGGAGGAGGACCCGTCCTGTCAAGTTAACATTTCAACCTGTCCCGAAGTTTGATCTGGTCCACCGTGAAGCTCTGGGTGCCGTGCTCTGAAAGCCAGGTTGGCCGCCTAAGGGCGCCTGAAATACTGAGGACTTCAGAGGCATATAGGCCTCACATTGAGGCCTTGTCCCTCCCCATTGAATGTGTCCTCAGTCCTCTGCTGAACCTCACTGGTGAAGTGGCACAATGCTATGGGCCTTGCGGGTCACAGTATTGCGCTCCTGGACCTGGTGCACAGGTGTTGAGTAAAATGGTGATTTAAATCCCAGGCCCTGCTCTGGGTGGGCCTCCTGCTGCAGCAGTGCACTGGGCCCAGCCCCTGTTACCAGCTGCCCCAGGACAGCTCTGAGTCCCTGCCATTCCTCCGGCAGAGTCCCCTCTGCTTTGTACTGCCATAATCATACATAGATTAGGCAGCCCAAAGTTTTGGAGTTGTGTCCTGAATGCCTTGTTTTCTAAACTGCTTACCTGGTGGCCATGAGGCATGATATCAACCCTCATGAGAGACTCTCAACCTAGACTCATCTCCTGCCATCTTCAAATATTCAGAGGTCAACCCTGACCTTTATCCCTGACATGCTTCTTACTTCTGCCATTTTCTGCACCCCGGCTCCTGCTTATAAACCTGTAATGGACGTCTCTCCTCATTTGGCCTTCCTGACCCTGGGCCGAGTTCCTTCCTCTCTCCCCAGTTCTTATCCCTTTTCCCTGATCCTTCCATCCACCTTCCAGTTCTTTCTTTCTCATACAGACTTTCATCCCCACTCTCCCCAATCAAAAACCACAGTTAAAAGCATCTCAAAACTCAAAAGGCTTCTTTATTACTCATCTATTAATTCTATTATGTTTATTTTATTGTTTTCAAATCTGTCAGAATAAATACAGAAACTTATACCTCTCTATCTACATCCGGAAATTTTATCTACGTAAGTGTGGAAACTTATATTTCATGCCTGTTGAAACTTATATCCACATGTGGAAACATATCTGTCTATGTACGTCTGGAAACTTACATCTGTCTATCTACGTCTGTAAGCATCTATCTCTGTACTTGTGGAAACATATCTATCTTTGTGTGGAAACTTATATCTAGGTGTGGAAACATACCAATCTATCTACATCTGGAAACAAACACATCTATCTATGTGTGGAAACTTTTAACTGTCTTTCTGCAGCTGGTATGCAAAGTGGCACCAACAATCCTATCAGCTCTTATATATTGCAGAGCCGTAGCAGTCAGCAATTTCCATTTCCTTTTCCCTGTCAATAAAAAGCTGTTCTTTTCCCAAAGTGCTGTATTTGGCAGCATTTTCTCATTCTTGTTGAGCCTGCCTCTTCATAGCCTCGTGCTCTGACTGCTGCTCTTCTGTGATGGGCTCAGGCAGTACTGGCTCTCAGGAATACTGGGTTTCCTCCATGGACATGGTTGGATGCAGAATTCCTGGGGTGGAAGCTGCGTTTGAGGGTTTGGTGGGGACTGGTGCTGGGGCACAGCAGTGGGAACCTGAAGAAGAGAATCCAGGTTCCCTATCAGTCTCCTTCCCTGGTGTATGAAAATGCTGCACAGACTCCAGCATGTGCATGCCCAGTTTGCTTCGAGGTTTTTTGAAGTTCTCTCCAGCTGGAGAGAAGTTCAAGATGATGTTTTCTGGGTACAGGTCTAGAAGCAGTGGATGGGGAACCCCAGTCTGGATAGAGTTGCTCAGGCCTGGTTTGGTTGAGTTGGCCTGGACGGGACAAGATTGGCAGACAGGACATTTCTAAGATGCAGGAGCTCGCAAGGACGCATCGACTGCAGTAGGTTGAGCAGCGTCAGTAGTACCAGACCAGGTACAGGAAGCCAAAGCTGGCCGGTGTGAACTCACAGACTGTGGCCTCCAAGGAGCTCGATGAATTGGAGTCCTCTCCTCATCCAGAAAAGGCGAAAGCCCCAACTTGAACTTGCCACGAGGTGGCCATTCATCCTGGAATTGGGATGGACACTCTTTTTCGACACTGCCCTCTGGTTTCTGGGCTTTGACATGAGTTTCCTCAGCACCTTAACCCTCATGTGGAGTATTCAGCCATGGTTTTGTGGCCGCAGTTGGCTGGGGGTGTTTGGAGATCCTGTTATTTCCCCAGTCGCAGCAAGAAGAGAATCCAGGATCCCTATCAGTCTACTTCCCAGGTGTATGAAAACGCTGCACAGACTCCAGCATGTGCATGCCCAGTCTGCTTCGAGGTTTTTTGAAGTTCTCTTCACTGAGTTCATGTTCATTTTTTTTCTGCTTCTTCATGGAAATGGTTGGCTTTTCGTCAGCTGTGATCTTACTCCTGGACTGCTTACCCTCTGCAGCTTCCTTGGAATTGCTTTTTCTGGTTCTTTTAATCTTTTCCTGTTCTAGACTCCTGGTTTTGCTCATGCTCAATGCAGTTTTCAAAGATTTGCAGTTAGAATGCTTGGACGTGGTCACAGCAGCTTTGTCACCATCTGCAACATTGCGAAGACTCACATTTCCCCTACCTGACCGTCCACATCCTTTGGCTGGATTTTGGCCTTGGGTGCACCACTGAGAGGTTCAGAGGCTTTATGTTTGTTCTTCCTGGCTTGACCAGAGGACCCCTTTTCTGCACATGACCTTTCCCGCACCTGGTTTAACTCAATGGCTCTGGTATGTTTGGCTTTGATCACCTTGGGACCTTTGGACTGATCAAGATCTTTGAAGGCACTGAAGAGCTGAGGAAGGTGACTGTGCCCCACCAGGGCAGGAAGGTTTGCAGAACGGCCGTTCTATTCACTCTCATGTCCAAGTGTCCCTTGGTCCTCAAGGCACAGGCTGTTCTTTTCCAGATGAGTGTTTTCAGAACCAGGCTGCTTCTCCTGGCCTAGGGGGTCACTGCTCAGGCCTGCTTGAGTTGAGTTGACTGAGACATGATGAGATGAGCATGCAGGATATTTCCAAGATGCAGGAGCTCCCAAGGACACACCGACTGCAGTAGGTTGAGGGGGAGCATTAGAACCAGGCCACGTACAGGAAGCCAAAGCTGGCCGGTGTGAAGCCAGAGACTGTGGCCTATGAGGAACTTGACAAATTGGATGCCTCTCCTCAGTCAGAAAAGGCAAAGGCACCAACTTAAACTTGCCAGGAGGCGGCCATTCATCCTGGGATGGAGATGCACACTCTTTTTCGATACTGCCTTCTGGTTTCTGGGCTTTGATGTGACTTTTCTCAGCACCTTTACCCTCACATTGAGTATTCAGCCATGGTGTGGTGGCTGTGGATGGCTGGGGTTGTTTGGGGATCCTGTAATTTCTGCAGTCCCAGGAAGAAGAGAATCCAGGTTTCCTGTCAGTCTTCTTCCCCGGTGTCTGACAACAGTGCACAGACTCCAGCATGTGCGTGCCCAGGCTGCTTCAAGGCTTTTTAAAGTTCTCTTGGCTGAGGTTAGGTTCATTTTTCTTCCACTTTATCTTGGAAACGGTTGGCTTTTCTTCTGCTGTAACTTTGCTCCTGGACTCCTTACCCTCTGCAGCTTCCTTGGAGTTGCTTTTTCTGGTTCTTTTGGTCTTTTCCTGTTCATGGCTCCTGGTTGTGCTGGTCTTGCTCGATGGAGCTTTTGGAGATTTCTGGTCACAATGCTTGGACGTGGTCACAGGAGCCTTGTCACCATCTGCAACACTGCAAATACTCACGTCTCCCCCTAAGAGACTGTCCGCATCCTTTGGCTGGATTTTGGCCTTGGGTGCACCACTGAGAGTCTCAGAGACTTTACGTTTGCTCTTCCTGGCTTGACCAGAGGATCCCTTTTTGGTACACAAACTTTCCCATACCTGGTTTCACTCAATGGTTTTGGTACCTTTGGCTTTGATCACCTTGGGACCTTTGGACTTATCAAGGTCTTTGAAGGCACTGAAGAGCTGAGGAAGGTGACTGTGCCCCACCAGGGCAGGAAGGTTTGCAGAACGGCCGCTCGATTCACTCTCATGTCCAGGTGTCCCTTGGTCCTCAAGGCACAGGCTGTTCTTTTTCAGATGAGTGTTTTCAGGACAAGGCTGATTCTCTTGGCCAAGGGTGTCAGTGCATTCCCGGAGCTGGTGTATATCAGGGATTTGTAAAGGGAGGAGTGCCTCATCTTGGTTTTCTATTGGGATCTGGGAGGCATCCAGAGGCTTTGAAATTTTGGTTTTAATATCCTCCAAATTGTTGTTCTCTGTTTCTTCCTTATTTTTATCTGGAGGCAGTGCCAAGAGATTACTAGAAGTCTGAGTTGAAGGTGTTACTGAAATGCCCCCAGCCTCAGGTGGTGGGTTACTCTCAAGTGCCTGGATATTTTTGCTGCTGCAGGTCTTGGCGAATTCTGGAGCTTGTGGCAGACTAAATGTCTGGCTTGGAGGCTGCAAACCCAGGGAAGTGTCCATCCCCAGGGAAGTCTCCATCACTACAAAGGAACAAGGAAGAAGTCAGTCTCTGGTAAGTGAGATGCTTCTAGACACAACACAGCAATCGTGCACTGTTCACCATGGACAACACTTTTCTCCTGGTTCTTAGGAATCATGGGCAGCACCCTGTGTGAGGAGATAGAGGACGCAACTGTTCCAGCGCTTACTGGGCATCACTTGATGTCACTGTTGCTTGGTTTCCTTTGTACTTCGTGGGGTTTTTGTAAGTCAAATAAAATGTGGAAATGATTTTTAAAATATGAAATGTTTCACAAGGCCTAGCAGTCTTATATGGAGTCTTCAATCTTCTCCACTTTCCTGAGAAGTAAATAACACCTCAGCCCATAGACTATGAGAGAGAATGAAGCTCTTCCTGATGAAATATGTAAGCAAGGACAGATTCATAGCCTGCTTGCTTTGGACAAGATCCCAGAACACAAGTTCTTAAACCCTGGTGTCCATTAAGGAAGTGAGGGAAAGTTAAACTGCTACCAGCACAATAAGTGAAATGCCTTCCAAAAATCATGAATAGATCAGGAAAATGGAATGCCTTACGGTGTGGGAGAATACAGGGGGACTGATCAGCTAGGGCTGTGAACAGCATCGTATCCCTTGGTACACGCTTGGGTTTTATGTGCATGTGGCATAGACGGCCATTACAGTGTCCTGCCTTCCCACCTCTATTAGGTCTGAAAATGAAGACCACTGAGTAAAGTCTCAGGACTTAAACTCTACCTGTCTGTGGACTGACTCCTTTCCAGCTGCATATTTGACCTTTCTTTTGAGTGCTGACCTTGTTCCTCTCCCTGCTTGCTGTTTGCACTCACCTTGAGAATGTGGTTGTGTGGTGGGTGGAGCAGATGCAGAGTAGTCCATTCCAGATGTGGAGACTGGTGGTAGGGTATCTGTGGGCTGAATCTCCTTTAGCACCACCACCATTCCTGGTTGAGGGGCAGAGGCCCTACTTCCTATATATGACACAGAGCGATTAGATTGCAGGCAGGGGCCCACTTCTCCAGATAGCAGAGGCCCCAGTGTGCCTTGATGATAGTAATATACCTGGCTCCCTTGCTGGTAAAGAAGTGACACAGTGTGTCCCTAATTTGGTATCTGATATGGTGAACACTTCTTTACCAGCAAGGGAGCCAGGTATATTACTATCATCAAGGCACACTGGGGCCTCTGCTATCTGGAGAAGTGGGCCCCTGCCTGCAATCTAATCGCTCTGTGTCATATATAGGAAGTAGGGCCTCTGCCCCTCAACCAGGAATGGTGGTGGTGCTAAAGGAGATTCAGCCCACAGATACCCTACCACCAGTCTCCACATCTGGAATGGACTACTCTGCATCTGCTCCACCCACCACACAACCACATTCTCAAGGTGAGTGCAAACAGCAAGCAGGGAGAGGAACAAGGTCAGCACTCAAAAGAAAGGTCAAATATGCAGCTGGAAAGGAGTCAGTCCACAGACAGGTAGAGTTTAAGTCCTGAGACTTTACTCAGTGGTCTTCATTTTCAGACCTAATAGAGGTGGGAAGGCAGGACACTGTAATGGCCGTCTATGCCACATGCACATAAAACCCAAGCGTGTACCAAGGGATACGATGCTGTTCACAGCCCTAGCTGATCAGTCCCCCTGTATTCTCCCACACCGTAAGGCATTCCATTTTCCTGATCTATTCATGATTTTTGGAAGGCATTTCACTTATTGTGCTGGTAGCAGTTTAACTTTCCCTCACTTCCTTAATGGACACCAGGGTTTAAGAACTTGTGTTCTGGGATCTTGTCCAAAGCAAGCAGGCTATGAATCTGTCCTTGCTTACATATTTCATCAGGAAGAGCTTCATTCTCTCTCATAGTCTATGGGCTGAGGTGTTATTTACTTCTCAGGAAAGTGGAGAAGATTGAAGACTCCATATAAGACTGCTAGGCCTTGTGAAACATTTCATATTTTAAAAATCATTTCCACATTTTATTTGACTTACAAAAACCCCACGAAGTACAAAGGAAACCAAGCAACAGTGACATCAAGTGATGCCCAGTAAGCGCTGGAACAGTTGCGTCCTCTATCTCCTCACACAGGGTGCTGCCCATGATTCCTAAGAACCAGGAGAAAAGTGTTGTCCATGGTGAACAGTGCACGATTGCTGTGTTGTGTCTAGAAGCATCTCACTTACCAGAGACTGACTTCTTCCTTGTTCCTTTGTAGTGATGGAGACTTCCCTGGGGATGGACACTTCCCTGGGTTTGCAGCCTCCAAGCCAGACATTTAGTCTGCCACAAGCTCCAGAATTCGCCAAGACCTGCAGCAGCAAAAATATCCAGGCACTTGAGAGTAACCCACCACCTGAGGCTGGGGGCATTTCAGTAACACCTTCAACTCAGACTTCTAGTAATCTCTTGGCACTGCCTCCAGATAAAAATAAGGAAGAAACAGAGAACAACAATTTGGAGGATATTAAAACCAAAATTTCAAAGCCTCTGGATGCCTCCCAGATCCCAATAGAAAACCAAGATGAGGCACTCCTCCCTTTACAAATCCCTGATATACACCAGCTCCGGGAATGCACTGACACCCTTGGCCAAGAGAATCAGCCTTGTCCTGAAAACACTCATCTGAAAAAGAACAGCCTGTGCCTTGAGGACCAAGGGACACCTGGACATGAGAGTGAATCGAGCGGCCGTTCTGCAAACCTTCCTGCCCTGGTGGGGCACAGTCACCTTCCTCAGCTCTTCAGTGCCTTCAAAGACCTTGATAAGTCCAAAGGTCCCAAGGTGATCAAAGCCAAAGGTACCAAAACCATTGAGTGAAACCAGGTATGGGAAAGTTTGTGTACCAAAAAGGGATCCTCTGGTCAAGCCAGGAAGAGCAAATAAAGTCTCTGAGACTCTCAGTGGTGCACCCAAGGCCAAAATCCAGCCAAAGGATGCGGACAGTCTCTTAGGGGGAGACGTGAGTATTTGCAGTGTTGCAGATGGTGACAAGGCTCCTGTGACCACGTCCAAGCATTGTGACCAGAAATCTCCAAAAGCTCCATCGAGCAAGACCAGCACAACCAGGAGCCATGAACAGGAAAAGACCAAAAGAACCAGAAAAAGCAACTCCAAGGAAGCTGCAGAGGGTAAGGAGTCCAGGAGCAAAGTTACAGCAGAAGAAAAGCCAACCGTTTCCAAGATAAAGTGGAAGAAAAATGAACCTAACCTCAGCCAAGAGAACTTTAAAAAGCCTTGAAGCAGCCTGGGCACGCACATGCTGGAGTCTGTGCACTGTTGTCAGACACCGGGGAAGAAGACTGACAGGAAACCTGGATTCTCTTCTTCCTGGGACTGCAGAAATTACAGGATCCCCAAACGACCCCAGCCATCCACAGCCACCACACCATGGCTGAATACTCAATGTGAGGGTAAAGGTGCTGAGAAAAGTCACATCAAAGCCCAGAAACCAGAAGGCAGTATCGAAAAAGAGTGTGCATCTCCATCCCAGGATGAATGGCCGCCTCCTGGCAAGTTTAAGTTGGTGCCTTTGCCTTTTCTGACTGAGGAGAGGCATCCAATTTGTCAAGTTCCTCATAGGCCACAGTCTCTGGCTTCACACCGGCCAGCTTTGGCTTCCTGTACGTGGCCTGGTTCTAATGCTCCCCCTCAACCTACTGCAGTCGGTGTGTCCTTGGGAGCTCCTGCATCTTGGAAATATCCTGCATGCTCATCTCATCATGTCTCAGTCAACTCAACTCAAGCAGGCCTGAGCAGTGACCCCCTAGGCCAGGAGAAGCAGCCTGGTTCTGAAAACACTCATCTGGAAAAGAACAGCCTGTGCCTTGAGGACCAAGGGACACTTGGACATGAGAGTGAATAGAACGGCCGTTCTGCAAACCTTCCTGCCCTGGTGGGGCACAGTCACCTTCCTCAGCTCTTCAGTGCCTTCAAAGATCTTGATCAGTCCAAAGGTCCCAAGGTGATCAAAGCCAAACATACCAGAGCCATTGAGTTAAACCAGGTGCGGGAAAGGTCATGTGCAGAAAAGGGGTCCTCTGGTCAAGCCAGGAAGAACAAACATAAAGCCTCTGAACCTCTCAGTGGTGCACCCAAGGCCAAAATCCAGCCAAAGGATGTGGACGGTCAGGTAGGGGAAATGTGAGTCTTCGCAATGTTGCAGATGGTGACAAAGCTGCTGTGACCACGTCCAAGCATTCTAACTGCAAATCTTTGAAAACTGCATTGAGCATGAGCAAAACCAGGAGTCTAGAACAGGAAAAGATTAAAAGAACCAGAAAAAGCAATTCCAAGGAAGCTGCAGAGGGTAAGCAGTCCAGGAGTAAGATCACAGCTGACGAAAAGCCAACCATTTCCATGAAGAAGCAGAAAAAAAATGAACATGAACTCAGTGAAGAGAACTTCAAAAAACCTCGAAGCAGACTGGGCATGCACATGCTGGAGTCTGTGCAGCGTTTTCATACACCTGGGAAGTAGACTGATAGGGATCCTGGATTCTCTTCTTGCTGCGACTGGGGAAATAACAGGATCTCCAAACACCCCCAGCCAACTGCGGCCACAAAACCATGGCTGAATACTCCACATGAGGGTTAAGGTGCTGAGGAAACTCATGTCAAAGCCCAGAAACCAGAGGGCAGTGTCGAAAAAGAGTGTCCATCCCAATTCCAGGATGAATGGCCACCTCGTGGCAAGTTCAAGTTGGGGCTTTCGCCTTTTCTGGATGAGGAGAGGACTCCAATTCATCGAGCTCCTTGGAGGCCACAGTCTGTGAGTTCACACCGGCCAGCTTTGGCTTCCTGTACCTGGTCTGGTACTACTGACGCTGCTCAACCTACTGCAGTCGATGCGTCCTTGCGAGCTCCTGCATCTTAGAAATGTCCTGTCTGCCAATCTTGTCCCGTCCAGGCCAACTCAACCAAACCAGGCCTGAGCAACTCTATCCAGACTGGGGTTCCCCATCCACTGCTTCTAGACCTGTACCCAGAAAACATCATCTTGAACTTCTCTCCAGCTGGAGAGAACTTCAAAAAACCTCGAAGCAAACTGGGCATGCACATGCTGGAGTCTGTGCAGCATTTTCATACACCAGGGAAGGAGACTGATAGGGAACCTGGATTCTCTTCTTCAGGTTCCCACTGCTGTGCCCCAGCACCAGTCCCCACCAAACCCTCAAACGCAGCTTCCACCCCAGGAATTCTGCATCCAACCATGTCCATGGAGGAAACCCAGTATTCCTGAGAGCCAGTACTGCCTGAGCCCATCACAGAAGAGCAGCAGTCAGAGCACGAGGCTATGAAGAGGCAGGCTCAACAAGAATGAGAAAATGCTGCCAAATACAGCACTTTGGGAAAAGAACAGCTTTTTATTGACAGGGAAAAGGAAATGGAAATTGCTGACTGCTACGGCTCTGCAATATATAAGAGCTGATAGGATTGTTGGTGCCACTTTGCATACCAGCTGCAGAAAGACAGTTAAAAGTTTCCACACATAGATAGATGTGTTTGTTTCCAGATGTAGATAGATTGGTATGTTTCCACACCTAGATATAAGTTTCCACACAAAGATAGATATGTTTCCACAAGTACAGAGATAGATGCTTACAGACGTAGATAGACAGATGTAAGTTTCCAGACGTACATAGACAGATATGTTTCCACATGTGGATATAAGTTTCAACAGGCATGAAATATAAGTTTCCACACTTACGTAGATAAAATTTCCGGATGTAGATAGAGAGGTATAAGTTTCTGTATTTATTCTGACAGATTTGAAAACAATAAAATAAACA
Organism: Manis pentadactyla; assembly: GCF_030020395.1. NCBI lineage: Eukaryota > Metazoa > Chordata > Mammalia > Pholidota > Manidae > Manis > Manis pentadactyla. The sequence goes on from NC_080023.1 coordinate 148,737,326, forward strand.
TAATAGAATTAATAGATGAGTAATAAAGAAGCCTTTTGAGTTTTGAGATGCTTTTAACTGTGGTTTTTGATTGGGGAGAGTGGGGATGAAAGTCTGTATGAGAAAGAAAGAACTGGAAGGTGGATGGAAGGATCAGGGAAAAGGGATAAGAACTGGGGAGAGAGGAAGGAACTCGGCCCAGGGTCAGGAAGGCCAAATGAGGAGAGACGTCCATTACAGGTTTATAAGCAGGAGCCGGGGTGCAGAAAATGGCAGAAGTAAGAAGCATGTCAGGGATAAAGGTCAGGGTTGACCTCTGAATATTTGAAGATGGCAGGAGATGAGTCTAGGTTGAGAGTCTCTCATGAGGGTTGATATCATGCCTCATGGCCACCAGGTAAGCAGTTTAGAAAACAAGGCATTCAGGACACAACTCCAAAACTTTGGGCTGCCTAATCTATGTATGATTATGGCAGTACAAAGCAGAGGGGACTCTGCCGGAGGAATGGCAGGGACTCAGAGCTGTCCTGGGGCAGCTGGTAACAGGGGCTGGGCCCAGTGCACTGCTGCAGCAGGAGGCCCACCCAGAGCAGGGCCTGGGATTTAAATCACCATTTTACTCAACACCTGTGCACCAGGTCCAGGAGCGCAATACTGTGACCCGCAAGGCCCATAGCATTGTGCCACTTCACCAGTGAGGTTCAGCAGAGGACTGAGGACACATTCAATGGGGAGGGACAAGGCCTCAATGTGAGGCCTATATGCCTCTGAAGTCCTCAGTATTTCAGGCGCCCTTAGGCGGCCAACCTGGCTTTCAGAGCACGGCACCCAGAGCTTCACGGTGGACCAGATCAAACTTCGGGACAGGTTGAAATGTTAACTTGACAGGACGGGTCCTCCTCCATCAACCCTGGCACATGCAGCCTGCTCTAAACATCACTAACAACCTAACCTCACAAGAAAAATACCCCTGGAAGCATCCGTTTCTTCCAGGTGCAAGCCACGAGAGTGTGTGCATGCTGGGTGGCCCTGCCAACACCTGGAAGCCAAAGGCTCAGAATGGGCCAGAGGCGCTCCTTAGATGGCCCCTTGGGGCAGCCACAGGGAGGGCCCGGGACTAGACATGAAAGGGAATGGAGTGGGGAGAGGGCGAAGGGCAAACACCAGATCAGCACCTTGGGAAAATTGGTAATTTACATTTTAAAACTTATTCCTGTTGAGATATGATACACGTACCATAAAATTCACCTTTAGAAACTAAAATCAGTGGCATTTAGTACATTCACAAGTTTGTGCAACCATCATCATTATGGAACCCATGGCATTTTCATCATTCCCCAAAGAACCCGCCTTACACAGCAGCAGGCACTCCACATTCCCTCCTCTCTGCACACCCTGGCAGCCTCTACTCTGTTTTCTCTATGGATTTGCTTGTCCAGACATTTCATATATATGAAATGATACGGTATGTGACTTCTCAGTCTAGCTTCTTTCACTTAGCAGAATGTTATCAAAACTCATCCACATTGTACCACATGTCAGTATTTCATTCCTTCTTATGACTGTATAATACCCTATTGTGTGGCTCTACGAATTTTGTTTATCCATTCATCTGCTGATGGACATTTGGGTTGTTTCCACTAGTGAAATACATTTATTGAGAGTTAATTCTGTGCCAGGCAACAGCAGGCTAAGTTATTCACCCCATTTCACAGATAAGGAGATAAGCCTAGAGTGTGGAGAATTTGCACGAGTTTGAGCTGGTAACAAAAGGAGCTGGGGTTTGAACTCAGGGATCCGACTTGAGAGGTGACAGATTCATGGGCCAGAGCACTAGAAAGTTACCAAAGGGAAGCAATGGAAACGCACCCTTTCCCCGAGGCCCCCAGCCGCCCGTTCCCCTCCTTCCCTAGACACAGCTACTTTTGCCACACTGCGGGTCCTTCCTGAGAAACTATTTATACCCCAACGTTTGTGTATCACAACTTATTGACTAACTTACTGTCCCACTGATTTGAAACGTCACTTTATGGGATAAGAAATTCTTGGGTGTATTTGCATTACTCTTCTCAGAACTGTCCTTTTTATTAGACTGCCATTTCCCTAAAGGTCTTTTTATCTACTTTTTGATTTTTAAACATTTCCTCCCTTTCTTCTTTCTTCGTCTCAGGTATTATCCCCTATGTTCATTCACTCTGGCATTATTTTTAATTCAGGCTTCATTTCTGAAAATTGAAAAAATGTTTAATTTCAGTCCTGAGGTTTATCATCTCATCTCTTTCTCACTTAGGTTGTTCTTTCATTTTTTTATCATGGCAAAATAGGCAGAACACAAAATTTACATTTTAACCAGTTTTAAGTGTACAATAGTGGCATTAAGTACCCTCACAGGATTGTGCAAACTATCACCACTGTACAAATGTAAAATAATTATGTCAAAAGATTGAGCAGGTCTTCAGAAAGACGGAGGCAGCAGCATAGTCTTTGGGTCCCTCCAAACCCTCCCAAGGAAATAGGTCAGGCAAAACCAAACGCTTGTATGTGGCATTTATTTTTTATAGAAGGTTTTTGTCATTGCAAACAAACTCTGAGCCCACTAAACAAAGAAACAAACGAATGAATGAATAAACAAACAAACAAACAAATAAATAAATAAATACGAAAATGTGGTGGCTTGCTTTCTGAGGTTTCCTGGTGCTGCTCTCCTCCCCAGCTTTCATCAAGACATTTCCCTTTGGGTCTGGTGTTCCTCTGAGAAGCTTCTCCTCTGTGTGGGCCACAGCCTGGAGAGGAGCTCTGGCTCCTCAGCTGCAAGATGTACAGGGGCTGGACTGCTCCAGCCCCGTGGACTCTGTCCTGGGTTCCTTGTACTTAGCTCACTCCGTGGTTGGGGAAACCTCTCCTAGTGTCTGCTGCCATTCTCAAACTGGCCCACAATGCTTCCCAGTGACTACCTGCTGGCACTTTGAAGGCCTCCTGCCTTCACACCCATCCCCGTCTGCCACTTCTTCTGGAGCAGACACTGAGATTCCAGGTAGGTCTGTGGCTGGTGGTGGTGGTCAGCCCCACACTCATCTGTGGGATTCCTGGTTTCATGCTAAGTGGTGCCCATGGGTTTTGGGTATTGGTTGACCTATTTCCATTCAAGGCTTTGGAGAGATTCAAAACCTATGCTCCTGACTCCATCTTTCTGGAATTCCACTCCATCATGTGACATGCTTATGTCACATGGGGGGTGGGGTCCTGTGATTTTCAGTTCCCCAAAGCAGAGCTCCTCTTGCCGTCTCTTGTTAGGACCCTGGGTCAGATGAGGCTTTCTGAGTCTCCTCTGGCTAACATGGCACCTCCTGTCTGCATCTGCGCAGTCCATGTTTTGAAGAAGTCAAAACACAACAACATAATGAGCTCAAGAGTGGAGGGACATCTGGCCACCACAAGAGGTGGAATAAACCTGTGGGCACATGGGGAGCATGGAAAAAATGTGACTATTCCTTCCCTCTTTTCCTCTTTGTATCTCCTTTCCTAAACATGTACAACATGGAATCTCCAATCTGTCCTCCTGCCCAGCAAAAAACCTGGTCCATGTTCAGTTTTCTTCATCTCAGTTCATGGCAATCCTTGTTTTTAATTGGTCAGGCCACAAACATTTAAAGTCCTTTGACTCCTCTCTCCCCCTCCCAACCACACATCCAGAACATCAGCAAATTCCATCTGCCTTACCTTCCAGTTGTTTCCAGAACTTTCCCACATCCAGTCACTTTTCTCCCCATCCACTCTAGTTCAAGCCCACATCATTTCCTACATGGACTACTGGGAGAGCCTCCTATCTCAGAGTTTCCCAAACTTTCTGCATTCACAGAGCCTTCAGTGTCTCATCTCTAGGCTAAAAGAAATACCTCATAGTTCCATTTATTAAGTAGTTAAGTGCCAATGATCTAACAAGTATTCATTCCTGTAGTAGGCTGGGTACTGGCCAGCCAAAGAGATCAATCAGGGTCCTAAGTTCTGAAACGTGTAATATCACTACCTTCTATAGAAAAAGGGTCTTTGCATATTGATTAAGCTAAGGATCTTGAAATGGGGACGCTCTCCTAGATTATCAGGCTGATCCCTAAAAGGAACCACGTGTCCTTGTAAAATGGAGCCGGAAGGAAATTTGATACAGACAGAAGAGGAGAAGGCAGTGTGATCGTGTAGGCAAAGACTGCAGTGCTGTAGTCACCATGTAAGCAATGCCAGCAGACACTGTCTTGAACCTGGAAGAGGTGAAGAATGAACTCTCCCCCAAGAGCCTGTGGAGCGGGTACAGCCCTGACGACACTTTACATTTATCCTAGTAATTTACATTTATCCTAGATACTGATTTCAGACCGCTGGCTTCCAGAACTGTAAAAAGTAATTTCTGCTTTTTTAAGCTGATGAGGTATGCAGATTTGTTGGAGCAGCCACAGGAAACATGATCCAGTAATACAGCACACTGTAGCAACAACTAAGTAGGCACTTAGAAATAATAATATAAAAGGAAAAATATTTTTATTTCAATCTTAACCCCAATTACCTTGCTAATGGAAAGCGTGTGATTGTCAGGCACCATAAAACTTCCCAAACCTTAGAATTAAATTGAACTGCCAGCCTCATTTCCTGCTTCACATCGATTTTCAAACAGTACTTGCTTTCTGTTACAGCTACTCCCAAAAACCTGCTTCACAAAAATACAATGGCAGTGAAAGGACAATAGCATGATTTGATGTTCAGTCTGTAAACTACTGAACTAGCTAGAAGTTCATGTGGTATATGACAAATGGCAAGTATTGCAGTGCATCCTTCAAAATTTCAAAGTATCTTGTGGCACCCTTGTGAATTTTCTGGGGTATCCTGGGGGCCTCCCCAATGTACCCTGTGAACTACAGTGCTGACTGGTTTCCCTATTCCCACCCTTGCCTCTCTAATTTGTCACATAGCCACCAGAGTGGTCCTTTCAAAACAGAAGGCAGACTTTGTCCTGCTCAGACCCTTCCATGGTTCCCCATTTTTCTGAGTCAAAGCCAAAGTGTCTACAATGGCCTAAAGGGCAAGATTTTCTTTCTCTTGATGGCTATAAGCCCCCATCCATGAGGGCTTTGAAAAGAACTTAGTTTTTCTTGCTCACAATTATAGACATTTGCCTGACACAGATCCATGAATGTGGTAAGTACTCACTAAATATTTGCTCTGTTAATGAAGCTCTAACCACCTTGTTGAGAAGACTTGGTCCCAAGAGCATAACGGCCAGGGTTTCTCATTGATCATCACAATTATCACATTAATTGACTACGCATCCTTGTATTTCATTCTGGTGACAGCTAGACAACACGTATTTTAAGATCACTTGAACATCCAACAATTTTTGTGGAGTGTCATCTGGGGTCCCGGGATGTTCTAGGCACAGGCGCTGGAGCCGTATGCAAGTCGGGAGAAGTTCCTGTCTTCCTGAAGATTACATTCTCAGGGCAGTGAGATACAGTGAACTATCCGAATCATTGCAGACAGTGAAAAGGATGTTGAAAATACCTAAAACAGGACCAGCTGATAGAGGAGGACTGGGTGGCTACTTAGAGTGGGTGGTCAGAGAAGTTATCTTTGAGAAGACATGTAAGCAAGACATGAATGACAAGATGGAGCCAGCCAGGTGAAGGTCAGGGGAAGACCATCACAGGAAGAGGAAAAAACTGTGGAAAGGACTGAGTGGAGCAGTAGATATTCAGACAGTGTGGCTAGAGAGCGCTAAGCAAGGAGAAGAGGGGTTTGAAGACAGAGAGACAACAGGGACCGAGTCACACTGTAAGTCATGGTAAGGAACTTGGAATTTTTAATTCCAAGTGCCATGGGAAGTAATTGGGGGGTTGTCAATGCTCCCATTTTATACCCTCCAATCAATTATTTTAGAGCAATAGAACAGATTTTTGGATTAAAATATATATTAGCTGTTGGAAGAACAAAGTTGGTTAGAATGGATGCTGTTCCTGTACTGAGATCACCCCTCCAGGTGTGGCACTCATCACACAAGTCACAGTATGCAAGTAGGGGGATTCTCAGGATGGAGGCGTAACTAGGGGGGCAGAAATCTCCCCCCAAAGCCATACATATTTTGAAAATACAGCAAACAACTATTCTTAATAGATTTATCAGAAGATACAGTACACCATCCACGCCACAACTACATCTCCGAGAACTCAACAAGTCATGAAAAGAGTAAGATACAAAGCTGTGACCTGGCAGGACCCGAGCACTCCTCCCACCCCAGCTCACTGGCAGGAGGAAAAGAATCAGAGTGGGGAGGGCATGGAAGCACAGGTCTGCTAAATAACCAGACCTAGTAATCTACACCATGAGCACAGACACACATTGCATGGTGTAATGGATATTAGAGGAACAGAAAAGCAAATCCGAGACTAAGACTGTGAACAGGTTCCCACAGCCGGCTGTCCTGGGACAAAAGTAATGCGGGCGCTTTAAAAGTCATGAAGGGACAAGGGTTTAACAGGTGCACAAAACTGTCCTTGCACACTCAGCCCAGCAGGCTGGTAACTTTAAGGAACTTCAGGGGCCCTAACTTCCTGGGTGGCAATGCAGCTGCGAAGTGCCTCATGGAATAAGCAGCCGGCCATTCATTCATCCCCGCCAGCACTGGAAGCGAACCAGCTGACCAGCCATTGGTGCCCGGGAGCAGCCCCACCTACAGCAACCACACAGAGGTTTCTCTGAGTGGGCAGCTTATCAGGTGGGACCCATAGGCTGTCCAGTGCCCGCAGTTGACCGCCACAGACAGCGGAGACTGTGGCAGAGTCCTGAACGTACAAAGGGGCTTTACTCTGGCAGCAAATACATACTGCTTGCCTGCAACCCCAGCTTGTGCCCTAAGCCATCCCCAGGGCCACTCTGCCCAATGCAGCTCAGGGAATTAACCCAGAGGCTGCCCCCCGAGCGAAGCTGACCGGCACAGGCAGAGGAAACTCACGCAGAGTCCGGAAAGCACGAAGGGGCACCATAATCATGGGAGAACACATGCTACTCGCCTGCGACCCCAACCAGTGCCCTACGCCAGCTTGAGGGCCACCCCCATCACAGCAGCTCAGGGAATTAACCTACAAGCTGCAACGTGTATGCAGCTGACCAGGACAGGCAGTGGAGATGGGCAATATGACCAGCATACAGGAAGGGACTTTGTTCTCCCTGCTGACACATGCACCACTCACCGGCGATCACTTGCATCACCATGAAAAGACAGAAGAACCTTATTAAGTCCAAATCCCTCAAGCACCAGACAGAGGGCCTGGTGAAACCAAAATCACCAGTCTTCATGAAAAAGTACTCAAAAGTCATAAGCATGCTGATTCACGTACAGAGACATATGCAAGAACTAAGGGATGAATTCCAGAAGGAGTTAATAGAAATGAAACAAACAATAGAAGGACTGAAGAGTAGACTGTATGAGGTGCAAGAGACTGTTAATGGAATAGAAATCAGACAACAGGAATACAGAGAAGCTGAGGCACAGAGAGATAAGAGGATCTCTAAGAATGAAAGAATATTAAGAGAACTCTGTGACCAATCCAAATGGAACAACATTCGCATTACAGTCATACTGGAAGAAGGAGAGAGAGAAAAAGGGACAGAAAGTGTCTTTGAACAAATAATTGCTGAAAACTTCCGTAATCTGGGGAAGGAAAAAGTCTCTCAGACCATGGAATTCCACAGATTTCCCAACACAAGGGACCCAAGGAGGACACCACCAAGACATATAATAATGAAAATGGCATAGATCAAAGACAAGGACAGAGTATTAAAAGCAGCCAGAAAGAGAAAAAAGATCACCTACAAAGGAAAACCTATCAGGCTATCATCAGACTTCTCAGCAGAAACCTTACAGGCCAGAAGGGAATGGCATGCTATATTCAATGCAATGAAACAGAAGGGCCTTGAACCAAGAATGCTCTTTTCCGCAAACTATTATGTAAATTTGAAGGAGGGATTAAACAATTCCCAGATAGGCAAAAGTTGAGGGAATTAACCTCCTGCAAACCATCTCTACAGTGTATTTTAAAGGGACTTCTCTAGATGGAAGTGCTCCTAAGGCTAAATAGATGCCACCAGAGAAAATAACACCAGAGCAAACAAAGTAGACTAACCAAATACTAATTAAATACAAAATAAAATGAGCTATCCACAAAATCACTCAAGGCAAACACAAAACAGTACAGAATAAAACACCTAACATATATAAAGAGGGGAGGAGAAAGAAAAAGAAGGGAGATAAATAAATAATCACCATACTGTTTATAATAGCAGAATTAGTAAATTAAGATAGATGATTAGATAGTAAAGAAGCTACCCTTGAACCTTTGGTAACCAGGAATCCAAAGCCTGCAATGGCAATAAGGTGATCTATCAACAATCACCCGAAATGTAAATGGACTGAATGCATCAATCAAAAGACACAGAGTGATAGAATGGATAAAAAATGAAGACCCATCTATATGCTGCCTAAAAGAGACTCACTTCAAACCAAAAGACATACACAGATACAAAGTGAAGGGAAGGAAAAAGATATTTCATGCAAACAATAGGGAGAAAAAATCAGGTGTTGCAGAACTTGTATGAGAGAAAATAGACTTCAAAACAAAGAAATTTACAAGAGACAAAGAAGGACATTACATAATGATAGAGGTCAGGCCAACAAGAAGATATATACCATTATAAATATCTATGCACTCAACACAGGAGCACATACATATGGGAAACAAATATTAACACAATTAAAGGAGGAAACAGAATGCAATGCATTCATTTTAGGAGACTTTGACACACCACTCACTCCAAAGGACAGGTCATCCAGACAGAAAATAAGAAAGGACACAGAGGCACTGAACAACACACTAGAAAGATGGACCTCACAGATATCTACACAACTCTACACCAAAGAGAAGCAGGATACACATTCTTCTCAAGTGCACATGGAACATTTTCCAGAATAGCCCACATAATAGGCCACAAAAAGAGCCTTGGAAAATTCAGAAAGATTGAAATTATACCAACCAACCTCTCAGACCACAAAAGTATAAAACTAGAAATAAATTGTAGAAAGTAACCAAAAGGCATACAAACACAAGGAGGCTTAAGAACATGTTCCTAAATAATCACTGGTTCAATGACCAAATTAAAAGTGATCCCGCAATATATAGAGACAAATAAAAACAACAGCACAACAACCCAATTTCTGTGGGACACAGCGAAGGCAGTTCTAAGAGGAAAGTGAATAGCAATCCAGGCCTATTTAAAGAAGGCAGAACAATCCCAAATGAATAGTTTAAAGGCACAATTATTGAAATTGCAAAAAGGAGAACAAACGAGGCCCAAAGTCAGCAGAAGGAGGGACATAATAAAGATGAGAGGAGAATAAATAGAGAAGAATAAAACAATAGAAAAAAATCAATGAAACCAACAGCTGGTTCTTTTAGAAAATAAACAAAATAGAAAAACCCCTACTCAGACTTATTAAGACAAAAAGAGAATCTACATACCTAAACAAAATCAGAAATGAGAAAGGAAAAAAAACATGATGGACCCCACAGAAATACAAAGAATTCTTAGAGAATACTATGGCAACAAATAAAAAAAAAAACAGCACAATGCCACAACTTCTGTGGGACGAAGCGAAGGCAGTACTAAGAGGAAAGTGATTAGCAATCCAGGCCTATTTGAAGAAGGAAGAACAATCCCAAATGAAGAGTCTAGATTCGCAATTATTGAAACTGGAAAAAGAAGGACAAATGTGGCCCAAAGTCAACAGAAGGAGGGACATAATAAAATCAGAAAAGAAATAAATGAAACTGAGAAGAATAAAATAATAGAAAACATCAATGAAACCAAGAACGATTCTTTAAGAAAATAAACAAAATAGAGAAATGCCTAGCCAGACTTAAGAGAAAAAGAGAATCTACACACTAAAACAGAATCAGAAATGAGAAAGAAAAAATCATGATGGACACACAGAAATACAAAGAATTATTAAAAAATACTATGAAAAATTATATGCTAACAAAGTGGATAACCTACAAGAAATGGACAACTTTCTAGAAAAATACGACCTTCCAAGACTGACCCAGGAGGAAATAGAAAATCTGAACACAACAATTACTAGCAATGAAATTCATTCAGTAATCAAAAAAATACCTAAGAACAAAATCACCAAACCAGAAGGATTCACTGCTGAATTTTATCAGACATTTAGAGAAGATATAATACCCAATCACCTAGATTTGGGAGCACTTCCAAACTCATTCTATGAAGCCCATATCACTCTAATACCAAAACCAGGCAAAGACACCACAAAAAAATAAAACTACATACCACAAAAAAATAAAACTACAGACCAATATACCTGATGTACATAGATGCAAAAATGGTCAACAAAATATTAGCAAACTGAATACAAAAACACACCAACAGGATCATACATCCTGATCAAGTGGGATTCACCCGAGGGTTGAAAGGATGGTACATTACAAAATCCATCAACATCATCTGCTATATCAATAAAATGGACAAAAATCACATGATCATCTCCATAGATGCTGAAAAAGCATTTGACAAAATTCAACACCCATTCATGGTAAAAACCTCTCAAGAAAATGGGTATAGAGTGCAGGTACCTCAACATGATACAGGCCATATATGACAAACCCACAGCCAACATCATACTTATCTGTGAAAAGCTGAAAGCTTTTCCTTTAAGATCGGGAACAAGAAAAGGATGCCCACTCTCCCTGCTTTTATTCAACATAGTACTGGAGGTCCTGGCCACAGCAATCAGACAACACAAAGAAATAAAAGGCATCCAGATAGTAAAGGAAGTTAAATTGTCACTGTTAGCACATTACATGATATTGGACATAAAAAACCCTAAACAATCCACTCCAAAACTACTACAACTAATATCAGAATTCAGCAAAGTTGCAGGATACAAAATTAATACACAGAAATCTGTTGCATTCCTATACACTAATGATGAACTAGTAGAAAGAGAAATCAGGAAAACAATTCCATTCACAATTGCATCAAAAAACCGTAATACTTAGGAATAGACCTAACGAAGGAAGTGAAAGACCTATACCCTGAAAAGTACAAGACACTGACAAAAAATTAAATAAGACAACAATAAATGGAAATACATTCCACGCTAATGGATAAGAAGAATAAAAATATTGTCAAAATGGCCACCCTACCTAAAGCAATCTACAGATTCAATGCAATCCCTATCAAAATACCAAAAGAATTCTTCAACGAATGACAGAAAATAGTTATATAACTCATATGGAGCCACAAAAGACCCTGAATAGCCAAAGAAATCCTGAGAAGGAAGAATAAAGCTCAGGTGATTATGCTCTCCAACTTCAAGCTCTACTGGAAAGCCACAGTAATGAAGACAATTTGGTACTGGCACCAGAACAGACCCATAGACCAGTGGAACAGACTAGAGAGCCCAGATATAAACCCACACATAAAAGGTCAATTAATATACAATAAACGAGCCATGGACATACAATGAGGAAATAACAGCCTCTTCAACAACTGCTGGTAGCAAAACTGGACAGCTACGTGCAAGAAAATGAAACTAGATTACTGTCTAAGTCCATCCTCACTTTTTCACAGTTTTTCTTCTATAGCAAACAGGAACTTTAGATGTAATAACATATTGCAATCATAAACCCTAGTTGTAAACACGAATATGGTATCAATACATATTTCTGGAGTTCCAATCATAGGCACAAACAATGACATATAGATTCAATAAGGAAACACTTGTAACTAGGATCCTTTTTACCCACATTCCAGAGTATTGTCAGAATTTTTGCTAAATACCCTGGGAATCCCTAAGGCACTTTCCCCAGAATACACTGGGATACATGAGATCTTCTTTTAATATCTGAAGTATCAAAAGACTCTCAAACTTCCCAACAAAATGTTACTCCCAGACAGCTTCACTGATGAGCTGCACTATAGAACCTCCTCATACTCCACAAAAATAGTAGAGAAAAACTTCTCAACTCATTTTAAGAGGCCTCATACCCACAAAATGGCAAGCCAATATGCCTAATGAATACAGATACAAACCCTTCAAAATGCTAGCAGTATGACTTCAACTATATATTAAAACGATCACACATCATAGTCAAATGGCATTTATTCCAGAAATGCAAAGATGGTTGGTTCCACATCCACAAATCAGTCAATGTTACACACCATCTTAAGAAAGTGAGTGATAGAGTGGGGCGGAAGATGGCGGCGTGAGTAGAGCAGCGGAAATCTCCTCCCAAAACAACATATATCTATGAAAATATAACAAAGACAACCCTTCCTAGAATAAAGACCAGAGGACACAGGACAATATCCAGACCACATCCACACCTGAGAGAACCCAGCGCCTCGCGAAGGGGGTAAGATACAAGCCCCGGCCCCGCGGGAGCCGAGCGCCCCTCCCCCCAGCTCCCGGCGGGAGAAGAGCAGGCAGAGCGGGAGGGAGACGGAGCCCAGGGCTGCCGAACACCCAGCCCCAGCCATCCGGGCCAGAGTGCAGGGCCCTCGATACTGGGAAAACAGGGCAGCAAGAACAGTGAGCAGGCACTGGAGGCTGGGCGACAGAGGACATAAGAAAAGCGCGCGACCTTTTTTTTTTTTTTTTTTGCTTTTTTGCTGCTTTGTTTTGGCGAGCGCTTTTTGGAAGTCTTAAAGGGACAGGGACCCCAATATTAGGGAAACAGGGCAGAAAGACCGGTGAGCAGAGGCCTGAGGCTGGCACCGGAGAATAAAGAAAAACGAACGACCACCTTTTTTTTTTTTTTTTTTTAATTAAAAAAATTTTTTTTCTTGTTTTTTTTTGTGGTCGTTGTTTTGTTTTGGCGGGTGCTTTTTGGAAGTCTTAAAGGGGCAGGGCGGGCCACTTAATCCAGAGGTAGGGAATCCGGGATCTCTGGGCACCCTAACCCCTGGGCTGCAGGGAACAGGGAGGCCCCTTACGGAGATAAATAGCCTCCCAGCAGCTCCTGCTCCAACGCGACTCCACCATTTTGGAGTAGCTGCCCGAGCCAGGCCACGCCCACAGCAACAGCGGAGATTAACTCCATAGCAGCCGGGCAGGAAGCAGAAACCCTGTCTGCGCGCAGCTGCGCAGCACAAGCCACTAGAGGCCGCTGTTCTCCCAGGAGAGGAGGGCTGCAAATCAACAAGAAAGGAAGTCCTTCCAGCCGTCACTCGTCCCAGTTCTGCAGACTATTCCTATCACCATGAAAAGGCAAAGCTACAGGCAGACAAAGATCACAGAGACAACACCAGAGAAGGAGACAGACCTAACCAGTCTTCCTGACAAAGAATTCAAAATAAGAATCATAAACATGCTGACAGAGATGCAGAGAAATACGCAAGAAAAATGGGATGAAGTCCGGAAAGAGATCACAGATGCCAGAAAGGAGATCGCAGAAATGAAACAAACTCTGGAAGGGTTTATAAGCAGAATGGATAGAATGCAAGAGGCCATTGATGGAATTGAAATCAGAGAACAGGAACGCATGGAAGCTGACATAGAGAGAGATAAAAGGATCTCCAGGAATGAAACAATATTAAGAGAACTGTGTGACCAATCTAAAAGGAGCAATATCCGTATTATAGGGGTCCCAGAAGAAGAAGAGAGAGGCAAAGAGATGGAAAGTATCTTAGAAGAAATAATTGCTGAAAACTTCCCCACACTGGGGGAGGAAGTAATCAAACAGACCACGGAAATACACAGAACCCCCAACAGAAAGGATCCAAGAAGGGCAACACCAAGACACATAATAATTAAAATGGCAAAGATCAAGGACAAGGAAAGAGTGTTAAAGGCAGCTAGAGAGAAAAAGGTCACCTATAAAGGGAAACCCATCAGGCTAACGTCAGATTTCTCAACAGAAACCCTACAGGCCAGAAGAGAATGGCATGATATATTTAATACAATGAAACAGAAGGGCCTTGAACCAAGGATACTGTATCCAGCACGACTATCATTCAAATATGACGGTGGGATTAAACAATTCCCAGACAAACAAAAGCTGAGGGAATTTGCTTTCCACAAACCACCTCTACAGAACATCTTACAGGGACTGCTCTAGATGGGAGCACTCCTAGAAAGAGCACAGCACAAAACATCCAACATATGAAGAATCGAGGAGGAGGAACAAGAAGGGAGAGAAGAAAAGAATCTCCAGATAGTGTATATAACAGCTCAATAAGTGAGCTAAGTTAGGCAGTAAGATACTAAAGAGGCTAACCTTGAACCTTTGGTAACCACGAATTTAAAGCCTGCAATGGCAATAAGTACATATCTTTCAATAGTCACCCTAAATGTTAATGGGTTGAAAGCACCAATCAAAAGACACAGAGTAACAGAATGGATAAAAAAGCAAGACCCATCTATATGCTGCTTACAAGAAACTCACCTCAAACCCAAAGACATGTACAGACTAAAAGTCAAGGGATGGAAAAACATATTTCAAGCAAACAACAGTGAGAAGAAAGCAGGGGTTGCAGTACTAATATCAGACAAAATAGACTTCAAAACAAAGAAAGTAACAAGAGATAAAGAAGGACACTACATAATGATAAAGGGCTCAGTCAAACAAGAGGATATAACCATTCTAAATATATATGCACCCAACACAGGAGCCCCAGCATATGTGAAACAAATACTAACAGAACTAAAGGGGGATATAGACTGCAATGCATTCATTCTAGGAGACTTCAACACACCACTCACCCCAAAGGATAGATCCACCGGGCAGAAAATAAGTAAGGACACGGAAGCACTGAACAACACAGTAGAGCAGATGGACCTAATAGACATCTATAGAACTCTACATCCAAAAGCAGCGGGATATACATTCTTCTCAAGTGCACATGGAACATTCTCCAGAATAGACCACATACTAGGCCACAAAAAGAGCCTCAGAAAATTCCAAAAGATTGAAATCCTACCAACCAACTTTTCAGACCACAAAGGCATAAAACTAGAAATAAACTGTACAAAGAAAGCAAAGAGGCTCACGAACACATGGAGGCTTAACAACACGCTCCTAAATAATCAATGGATCAATGACCAAATCAAAATGGAGATCCAGCAATATATGGAAACAAATGACAACAACAACACTAAGCCCCAACTTCTGTGGGACACAGCAAAAGCAGTCTTAAGAGGAAAGTATATAGCAATCCAAGCATATTTAAAAAAGGAAGAGCAATCCCAAATGAATGGTCTAATGTCACAATTATCGAAATTGGAAAAAGAAGAACAGATGAGGCCTAAGGTCAGCAGAAGGAGGGACATAATAAAGATCAGAGAAGAAATAAATAAAATTGAGAAGAATAAAACAATAGCAAAAATCAATGAAACCAAGAGCTGGTTCTTCGAGAAAATAAACAAAATAGATAAGCCTCTAGCCAGACTTATTAAGAAGAAAAGAGAGTCAACACAAATCAACAGTATCAGAAACGAGAAAGGAAAAATCACGACGGACCCCACAGAAATGCAAAGAATTATTGGAGAATACTATGAAAACCTATATGCTAACAAGCTGGGAAACCTAGGAGAAATGGACAACTTCCTAGAAAAATATAACCTTCCAAGATTGACCCAGGAAGAAACAGAAAATCTAAACAGACCAATTACCAGCAACGAAATTGAAGAGGTAATCAAAAAACTACCAAAGAACAAAACCCCCGGGCCAGATGGATTTACCTCGGAATTTTATCAGACATACAGGGAAGACATAATACCCATTCTCCTTAAAGTTTTCCAAAAAATAGAGGAGGAGGGGATACTCCCAAACTCATTCTATGAAGCTAACATCACCCTAATACCAAAACCAGGCAAAGACCCCACCAAAAAAGAAAACTACAGACCAATATCCCTGATGAACGTAGATGCAAAAATACTCAACAAAATATTAGCAAACCGAATTCAAAAATACATCAAAAGGATCATACACCATAACCAAGTGGGATTCATTCCAGGGATGCAAGGATGGTACAACATTCGAAAGTCCATCAACATCATCCACCACATCAACAAAAAGAAAGACAAAAACCACATGATCATCTCCATAGATGCTGAAAAAGCATTTGACAAAGTTCAACATCCATTCATGTTAAAAACTCTCAGCAAAATGGGAATAGAGGGCAAGTACCTCAACATAATAAAGGCCATCTATGAAAAACCCACAGCCAACATTATATTGAACAGCGAGAAGCTGAAAGCATTTCCTCTGAGATCGGGAACTAGACAGGGATGCCCACTCTCTCCACTGTTATTTAACATAGTACTGGAGGTCCTAGCCACGGCAATCAGACAAAATAAAGAAATACAAGGAATCCAGATTGGTAAAGAAGAAGTTAAACTGTCACTATTTGCAGATGACATGATACTGTACATAAAAAACCCTAAAGACTCCACCCCAAAACTACTAGAACTGATATCGGAATACAGCAAAGTTGCAGGATACAAAATCAACACACAGAAATCTGTGGCTTTCCTATATACTAACAATGAACCAACAGAGAGAGAAATCAGGAAAACAACTCCATTCACAATTGCACCAAAAAAAATAAAATACCTAGGAATAAACCTAACCAAAGAAGTGAAAGACTTATACTCTGAAAACTACAAGTCACTCTTAAGAGAAATTAAAGGGGACACTAACAGATGGAAACTCATCCCATGCTCGTGGCTAGGAAGAATTAATATCGTTAAAATGGCCATCCTGCCCAAAGCAATATACAGATTTGATGCAATCCCTATGAAACTACCAGCAACATTCTTCAATGAACTGGAACAAATAATTCAAAAATTCATATGGAAACACCAAAGACCCCGAATAGCCAAAGCAATCCTGAGAAAGAAGAATAAAGTAGGGGGGATCTCACTCCCCAACTTCAAGCTCTACTATAAAGCCATAGTAGTCAAGACAATTTGGTACTGGCACAAGAGCAGAGCCACAGACCAATGGAACAGACTAGAGAATCCAGACATTAACCCAGACATATATGGTCAATTAATATTTGATAAAGGAGCCATGGACATACAATGGCGAAATGACAGTCTCTTCAACAGGTGGTGCTGGCAAAACTGGACAGCTACATGTAGGAGAATGAAACTGGACCATTGTCTAACCCCATATACAAAAGTAAACTCAAAATGGATCAAAGACCTGAATGTAAGCCATGAAACCATTAAACTCCTGGAAGAAAACATAGGCGAAAACCTCTTAGACATAAACATGAGTGACCTCTTCTTGAACATATCTCCCCGGGCAAGGAAAACAACAGCAAAAATGAGTAAGTGGGACTATATTAAGCTGAAAAGCTTCTGTACAGCAAAAGACACCATCAATAGAACAAGAAGGATCCCTACAGTATGGGAGAATATATTTGAAAATGACACATCCGATAAAGGCTTGACGTCCAGAATATATAAGGAGCTCTCACGCCTCAACAAACAAAAAACAAATAACCCAATTAAAACATGGGCAGAGGAACTGAACAGACAGTTCTCCAAAAAAGAAATACAGATGGCCAACAGACACATGAAAAGATGCTCCACATCGCTAATTATCAGAGAAATGCAAATTAAAACTACAATGAGGTATCACCTCACACCAGTAAGGATGGCTGCCATCCAAAAGACAAACAACAACAAATGTTGGCGAGGCTGTGGAGAAAGGGGAACCCTCCTACACTGCTGGTGGGAATGTAAGTTAGTTCAACCATTGTGGAAAGCAGTATGGAGGTACATCAAAATGCTCAAAACAGACTTACCATTTGACCCAGGAATTCCACTCCTAGGAATTTACCCTAAGAATGCAGCAATCAAGTTTGAGAAAGACAGATGCACCCCTATGTTTATTGCAGCACTATTTACAATAGCCAAGAATTGGAAGCAACCTAAATGTCCATCAGTAGATGAATGGATAAAGAAGATGTGGTACATATACACAATGGAATACTACTCAGCTATAAGAAAAGGGCAAATCCAATCATTTGCAGCAACATGGATGGAGCTGGAGGGTATTATGCTCAGTGAAACAAGCCAAGCGGAGAAAGAGAAATACCAAATGATTTCACTTATCTGTGGAATATAAGAACAAAGGAAAAACTGAAGGAACAAAACAGCAGCAGAATCACAGAACTCAAGAATGGACAAACAGGTACCAAAGGGAAAGGGACTGGGGAGGATGGGTGGGTAGGGAGGGATAAGGGGGGAGAAGTAGGGGGGTATTAAGATTAACATGCATGGGGGGGTAGGGGAAAAGGGAGGGCTGTACAACACAGAGAAGGCAAGTAGTGATTCTACAACATTTTGCTATGCTGATGGACAGTGACTGTACAGGGGTTTATAGGGGAGACCTGGTATAGGGGAGAGCCTTGTAAACATAATATTCGTCATGTAAGTGTAGATTAGTGATAGCAAAAAAAAAAAAAAAAAAAAAAAGGGCAGTTCCTGTGTGGTAACCTCCAACGAGTTCTACACAAGGGTATAAAGGGCATATAAAAGTGTAGGCAAAGGGTCTGTTTGTGTTTATACAGAGGATCAAAGCCTAATTGGGCTACCCCGAAAATGAACTAAGATACGATATGAAAAAGAACTTCCAACATCTGCACCCTCTGGAAGACTCATGCCAGAAGATGATCATCAAAAAACCCCAACAAAGATCCACGCACTGCTACAGCTGAAGATGCACTCATCCCACCAGTTCCTGGACCTGCCATGGGAATGAGGAAGGAGATATCTAAGCTGGCCTGTGCATACAGTAAAACAACAAAATTGGACTGGATCTACACTGTTGTAACTCAACCAAGAATTTGGAGAAGTGCAAATTGTAGCGCTCCAAAGTCTTACAACTACAAACTATTTATTGTTAAAAGAACATATGGCATGTGAACAGTCCCCAGGAATGGGTTGTTTTAATTTGTCTGATTTCTCTCAGACTGTTCAAGTTCATTTGGACAATATCCACCATATCATAGATAAGTTTTCACAAATGCCTAAGGTGCCTAACTGGTTTTCTTGGTTTCACTGCAGATGGCTGGTAATTACAGATATGCTTTGGTTATGTAACTATACTCCTATTATGTTAATGTGTGTGTGCAATTTAAGTAGTAGCTTAAAACCTATACATGCTGAAGTTACTCTACAAGAAGATATATCAAAGAAATAATCAATCTTCCCATGTTTTCTTCCGCCTGCTACTTCTATAGGTTTTCTTCTTCCTTCCTAATTACAACCCTTAAATAGAATTCGTGCCTCATATCAAATTTACCGAGTATCATAATTCTTCCAAGTGGTAAAGATACCTCAAGACAAATGCTGGGCATAGAAGCCACAGGGCATAAATATGCAAAGAAGTAAAAAGCTAACTTTTTCAAACAATAAGGCTTCTCTCTCACTTACCAACTTCACATTTCCCTGTATGGCCCCGGAAGATGACTGGTTAGCCAGAGACGGGTAAGATTCCTCAAGGGAGGAACAACCTAAGACAGGCACAGTCGCAGGGGGGCCATCAGGTGAGAAATTGGGGATCAACAGAGGTGAGGCTTAGAACCTCACCCCCCCGTTCTGAGAGAAATCTTCTGCATACGTGGATGTTTTATTGCCCTGGTCTAGCTTGGATTAACACATAGTCTACAGGCACACACCTGATCATCTACATGTGCTCTCTTACAACACTAAACTATGTTTTCTACCTTTATCTTGTATCTACCTACCACTTCAGCATTTTATTAAAAATAATAATAATAAAGAGAGAAATGTGGTATCCACATATAAATCAAGTATAAAAACCAAATCAGTATTCATATTTGAACTGACTGTTTATAGTTCATAATGCATGAGCAAAACCGAAAGTTTCTGTGATGACTGCCCTTGTACTGTTCACTATGTAACTTATTCATTATGTAAGAATTTGTTCTACATGTAAAAACTTGTTTGTTATGCCTCAGAAGATTGGAGACTGACAAAAATTAGGCTTGGGGTGGAATAATGATTGTGCATTGAGCATTGACTCCCCTATACAGAATTTTATTGTCGTTAACAACCATTTGATCAATAAATATGAGAGATGCCCTCACAAAAAAAAAAAAAAAAAAAAAAAAAAAAAGGACAGACTTCCAATGGTAAAATAAATTAGTAACCGGGATGTAATGTATAGCATAAGGAATATAGTCAAGATATTGTAACAGCCTGGTAGGGTGATAGCTGGAACCTAGAATTATGTATATAAATGTTCTACCACTGTGTTGTACACTTGAAACTCATGTAATGTAATACTGTGTGTCAACTACCCTTCAATAAAAAATAATTATTAAAAAAAAAAAAAAAGAAAAAAAAAGAAAGTGAGTGATAAAACTCATATGATCATCTCAACAGATACAGAAATCATGAACTTCCTAGAGGAAAACATACAGGGCAAACTCACCGACACTGGTCTTGTTGATGGTTTTTTGTATTTCGCACCAAGAGTGAAAGAAGGCAGCAAAAGTAAAAAGAAAAAGTAGGATTATATCAAACTTAAAGGCTTGGTACAACAAAGGAGGCAATCAACAAAATAAAAAGACAAACTATAGATTGAGAGAAAATATTTTCAAATCATATCTCTCATAAGGGATTAATATCTAAAATATAGGAAGAATACAATTCAGTAGGGGGAAAACCGCACCAAACAACCCAATTACAAAACGCGCAGGAATGTAAATAAACATTTTTCCAAAGAACACATACTAATAGCCATCGGATACATGAAAAGGTGCTCAACATCACTAATCATCAAGGAAATACAAATCAAAACCACAATGAGATAACACCTCATACCTTTCAGAATGTCTATTATCAAAAAGGCAACTAATACCAAGTGTTGGCCAGAACGTGGAGAAAAGGGTTCCCTTTCGGTGCACTGTTCGAATGTAAATTGGTTCTGCTACTATCTAAAACAGTATGGTGCTTCAGTAAAAAATAAAAAATGGAACTACCACATGATCCAGCAATTCCACTTCTGAGTATTTATCCCAAGGAGGTGAAATCACAATCCTGAAATATCTGCTCTGTTCACTGAAGCATTGTTTTACAAAAGCTTAAGTGTTCAGTGATGGATGAATGGATAAAGAAAATGTTGTGTGTATATATACACACCCACACACACACACAAAATGGGATATTATTCAGTTACAAAACATGGAAATTCTGCCATTTGTAACAACATGGACGTATCCTAAGGGAAATAAGTCAAATACTGTATGATATCACTTACATTTGGAATCTAAAACAAAACAAAACAAAGCAAAAAAGAGATGATTCATACAGATACAGAACAGACTGGTGAATAGCAAACAAGGTGGGGGCGAAGGGTAGGGGGTAGGCACAAAGGGTGAACGTCAAAAGTTACAAACTGGCAGTTATCAGATGCATAAGTGCTGGGATGTAATATATAGCATGGTGAATATACTTAACAATGTTGTATTTGTATATTTACATGCTGAGAGGGTAGATATTCAAAGTTCTCATCCCAAGAGAAAAAGACTCCTAATTGTATATAGTGATGGATGTTAACTAAACTTACCGCTGTAATCATTTCACAATGTATAATACATATATCAAATCATTATGTTGTACACCGAAAACCATCACAATGCGAGAAGTGAATATTTTTATAAAACTATAATTTTAGAATAGTCTAGCAGAACTTAAAAACTTACAATAACAGTCGCGTCATCGGGCGGTGGGCGCGGGCAGGGCCAAGAGCGCCCCAAAGCGGAGACAGGAGGCGGCGAGGCGCGGGCTCGGCGGGCGCGGGGAGCCGTCTGCGGCTGCTCGCAGCAGGGTCGCCCCGCTGGCTGTACCCCCGCCGCCGGGCGCAGCACTTCAGAGAACCTCGGCGGCGGCGGCGGCGGACTGGGGGTCGAGGCGGGCCGCCGCTCACTGGCGAGGCAGGCGCGGGCGTCTGAGCGAGGATGGGCGGGAGGCCTTCCCTCGCGCATACCCCAAGCCCGCGCCCGCTCCCGCCTCGCTCGTCCCGGCGGCACGAGACGCCCGCTCCCACTGCCTCCGCGGCCTGGAAGTAACCCGAGCTCGCCCCGGAGGCGGGGCCCGGACGGCAGCTGCTCGGCGTCCAACGCGGCCTCGGGGTAGCGAGGGCGGGAGGGTGCTTGCCCATGGGCGTGAGCAGAGGGGGCGGCCCGGCCGCCGCGCAGGCACTGTGGGAGAATGACCCCGGGGTCACCGCTGCGCGCTGCCTGAGGGCGGAGGCCAGGGAAGCCGGCGGATCGTCGGCGAGAGGGCGGCAGCTGCGCAGGGACCAGCGGGACGCCCGCCGGGATTTCAGGCTGGTGCTGCTCTGCCTCTCCTAGTTTTACCAGAGTGTATGTTTCTAGGTATGTATCCATATCTTCTTGGTTGCCAACGTATTATTGTTCAAATAGTCTCTTATAATCCTTTGTATTTCAGTGGTATCAGTTGTAACATCTTCTCTTTATATCAGATTTTATTTCCGTTCTCTCTGTTTTTGGTGAATCTAGCTAAAGGCTTCTCAATTTTATCTTTTCACAGAATCAGCCCTTGGTTTCATCGATCTTATCTATTAACATTTTAGTGTACTTCATTTATTTCTGCTCTAATCCTTCTTATTTCCTTACTTCTGACTTTGGGCTGTTTATTTTCTTAGTTCCATGAGGTTTAAAGTTAAGTTGTTCATTTGAGTCTTTTCTTGTTTCTTGATGTACGAAAAACAACCTTCTTCGAACTGCTTTGCTGCATTCCATAAATTTGGTGTTCTATTTTCATTTTTGTCTCAAGATAGTTTTTTATTTCTTTCCTGATTTCTCCTTTGACCATTGGGTTGTTCAGGAGCATATTGTTCAACCCACATATTTGAATTTTCCAGAGTTCTTCATTTGTAATCTCATACCATTGTGACTAGAAAACGTGCTTGATAAAATTTCACTCTTCTTTAATTTATTAAGACCTGTTTTGTGGCCTAACATATAATCTTTTCTGGAAAATGTTCCATGTGCACTTGAGAAGAATGTGTATTCTGTTGCCTTTGGATGGAATGTTCTGTATAGATGTGTTAACTCCATTTGATACAACTCATTTAAGACCAATACTGCCTTATTAATTTCTCTCTGAATGGTCTATACATTGATGTAAGTGGAGAATTAAATTTTCTTACTCTTATTGTACTTCCATATTTTATACCTATATGTTGACAAATTACAATAGAAGTGTTAAAGTGTGCTTACTGTAACTGTCTTTTCTGGCAGCTGTTTACTATCTTACACCAAATAAAATAATTGACTAAAGATTTAAGTGTACCAAAATAAAGCATTGAAATAGAGAAATTTATCTAAATCTGCATAGGTAAGAAAGATCTTAGCCATGAAAAGTTATAAAAGTGGACAGGCTGTTTTGCAATACATAAATATGTTAGCAGAGTTATTTTTATTTCTTTATTTTATAAAACAGCTAGAGGGTAAGAATGAGGAGCACCTGTATGTGTGGCTGGGATCGGGTAGGGGTAAGGTTGGGAGTAGAACTTGATTGACTGTCTTGGACTTGGGATGCAAAGAAGACTTGATTAAGGAAGTCTTTAGATCTTCTTGATCAGGATGTACTGTGTTCCTAGCCGAAGGACACCATCTGGGTGAATGTGGCTTGGGCATGAGGTTGCCAAGGAGGGATCCACTCGGGGCAGGTCATAGCAGAGCTCCCTTGAGTTTCAGAGCAACATCACTATAAAGTGGGGAAAAGTCTGGCCTGAATCACTTCCCTGAGGCAGGACCGTGTATTGCTTGGGTGAAGGAGAATCAATCTGAGCCTGTTTTCCTTCGGATGTGCTAGCCAGGATTCATCTCGCTGCAGCTAAGGCCTGCAGTTTCTGGGGTTGAAGGAGCAGGATTTATTCCCTTCTTCCACTAGCCAGACTTATCAGACCCAGGGAGGTGAAGGTAGTGCACCTGGTTAGTCTGACTGGTAAAGCCAGTGTGATTTCCCGAGCATTCCCATGCTTCCTCATTCCTGTCTTCTCAGAACACTCCCCCTTTTCAGGACAACAGCCCCAAAGAGGACTGATCCTCTCCTGCAGTAATGAAAGCCATGGCCCTGGTGAGTATATGCTTTTCTTACCTTGCTGACATTCCATTCTTCAACAACAAATAACAAACAAAAATTTAAAAGGGCATGTGAGCATTTGCTCTCCTTCTCCTGATATTCCTGCTTTATCAGGGTTCCCCTTAAGAATCCTGGTCCCCATTTCCTCTCATTCTAATCAGATAATCCTATACCATTCCCAAGTTACCCCTCTTTTGGCCCAGCATTAATATTTTCCTTCAGGAAAGAATTGAGCCTCTCTTTTTTTCAGCCCTCTCCCAGGAACTGTGATGGAGAGGACATGTGCTCTTGGCTAGGTTTGTAGAATGAACTTGTGTTGCTGGATAGTGATTTGTTGAAGTGGAGGCATGAGTTGCTTAGCTGGGAGCACACATGTAAAAGCCAGGATCATTTCTACAGATCAGTATTCACCAGTAAGATAGGATTGGGGTGCTGTTGGTATCTCCAAATGTTAGGCTGTTGCAAGATCACCCGGTTCATGAGGCTTGGAGGATTGTGGAAATTGGCAGCTGATCGACACAGCCCGAGGCAGATCACTGTGACTCTCTTGGGGCCTTGCGCGTGAAGTCCGGTCTGAGGTGGGGCAGGAGCTGTGGGGCATGAGGTAGTTCTGTATGAATCACCACTTTTCTTTACCTCGGAAATAAGAATAAAGATGATGGATGCTTACAGTGAGTTCAGCCAGCTCATGACTTGTTGAGCTCATGCTATCTGCTCTTGAAAGAACCTTCTAAATATTGTCTGGTAATATCTATAATGTAGAAAATTCTGACATTAGGAAAAGTATTATTGAAGAATTTGTCTTAATAGGAAATTATTCTTATAACAGAGTGAACTAGAGTTTATGAGAAGCTTCTGCTATTTGGTGTTTCAGAGGTATTGCTGTTTTAAAATGTATTTGTCAAATTTTATATTGTGAAAATACAGGTAGTGTTACTAGTAGGGCACTGAGACACCACCTCATGCCACTCCCTGAAAGAAGACACCCTCACCTCTTTTAGCTAAATCAATGGAATTTATCATATTTTCAGTTAATATTCCTGTTTCACTATTTTTGATTAAGCCATTTTTAGACATTTTCTAGTTATTTCTTTACAAGATATGTATGGATTTGATTTGCTGTATCACAATTTTGTTTAAATCAGTACTATACATGTGATTAGGACCTTTTAAATACTCTGTTGCAATTATTCACTACCACCCCTCCTTAAAAATCTTTGTCATAATAAATTTCAGATACAGGAAAGTGGGGTAGTATTAAGAACTACCATATACTTAACATTTAGCTTCAATAATTATCAGCTCAGTCTTGTTTTACGTACTAATCCCCGTTTCTTCCATGCATCCTCCCCTCTCCTCACTCCCCAAAACAGCATTATTTTGAAGCAAATACAAATTGGTATGTATCTCTAAAAGAAATATAAGGATTTTTTTTTATTGGCCATTTGTATATTTTATTTTGTCATGTGTCTGTTGAAGTCTTTTCCCATTTTGTAATTGGAATGTTTATTGTTGATTTGTAAGAGCTGTTTACATGTCTTAGCTATAAATCCCTTCTCAGAGAGATGGCTGCAAATTTTTTTTTCTAGGTCTGCAGCTTGTTGGTTTAGTGTCTTTCTTTTTTTATTAAAGTATCATTGATACGCACTCATGAAGTTATCAGAAGCAAAAAATTCTGGTCACTACATTCACCCTTATTGTCGAGTTTCTGCCCACCCATACTCCATTGCAGTCAGTGTCCATCACTGTAGGAAGATGCTACAGAGCCCCTACTTGTTTTCCCTATGTGACACTGTCTTCCCCGTGACCCTGCACACACCATGTGCAATGATCATGATACCCACAATCCCCTTCTCCCTCCCTCCCCACCCGCCCTACTCCACCCCTCCCCTTTGATAACTACTAGTATGTTCTTGGAGGTTGTGAGTCTGCTGCCATTTTGTTCCTTCAGTTATGCGTCATCGTTATACTCCACAAATGAGGGAAATCATTTGGTGTTCGTCATTCTCTGCCTAACTTACTTCAGTAAGCATAATACCTTCCAGCTCCATCCATGTTGTTGCAAATGGTAGGATTTGTTTCTGTCTTATGACTGAATAGTATTCCATTGTGTATATGTACCACATCTTCTTTATACATTCATCCACTGCTAAACACTTAGGTTGCTACCATATCTTGGCTATTGTAAATAGTGCTGCAATAAACATAGGGGTGCATTTGCGTTTTTGAATCTCAGGAGTTGTTTATTTCGGTAAATTCCTAGGAGTGGAATTCCTTGGTCAAATGGTATTTCTATTTTTGTTTTTTTGAGGAACCTCCGTATTGTTTCCACAGCAGTTGAATTAGTTTACATTCCCACCAACAGTGTAAGAGGGTTCTCTTTCTCCGAATCCTCGCCAGCATTTGTTGTTCCTTGTCTTTTCGATGTTGGCCATCGTAACTGCTGTGAGGTGATGCCTCATTGTGGTTTTAATTTGCATTTCCCTGATAAGTAGCGATGTGGAGCATCTTTTCCTGCACCTGTTGGCCATCTGAATTTCTTCTTTGCAGAAGTGTCTGTTTATGTCCTCTGCCCATTTTTTAATTGGATTATTTGTCTTTTGGTTTTTGAGGTGTGTGAATTCTTTATATATTTTGGATGTTAGCCCGTTGTCGAATATGTCACTTACACATATATTCTCCTATAATGTAGGATGCCTTTTTGTTCCGCTGATGGTGTCCTTTGCTATACAGAAGCCTTTTAGCTTGATGTAGTCCCATGTGTTCATTCTTGCTTTTGTTTCCCTTTCCCGAGGATATGCATTCAAGAAAAAGTTACTCATGTTTATAATCAAAGATTTTTGCCTGTGTTTTTTTCAAAGAGTTTTATGGTTTCATGACATACATTCAGGTCTTTGAGCCATTTGGAGTTTACTTTTGTGTATGGAGTTAGACAATAATCCAGGTTCATTGTCTTGCATGTAGCTGTCCATTTTTGCCAACAACAGTTGTTGAAGAGGCTGTCATTTCCCCATTGTATGTCCATGGCTCCTTCATTGTATAATAATTGACCATATATGCTTGAGTTTATATCTTGGGTCTCTAGTCTGTTCCTTTGATCCATGTGTCTGTTCTTGTGCCAGTACCAAATTGTCTTGATTACTGTGGCTTTGTAGTAGACCTTCAAGTGGGGAGCATAATTGTCCCAGGTTTATTCTTCCTTCTCAGGATTGCTTTGGCTATTTGGGGTCTTTTGTGATTCCATATGAATTTTGGAACTATTTGCTCTAGTTTGTTGAAGAATGCTGTTGGTATTTTGATAGGGATTGCATTGAGTCTGTAGATTGCTTTAGGCAGGATGGCCTCTCTGTCTTTTCTTTTACCTTTTTCTTATTGAGGTAGTGTCTTTAAAGACCTCACACTAGTGACTATGGATTACAGTTTATTAGTTTCCTATTCTTTATTGTATCCTCATCATACACATTCATTTTTAATCAGAGAAGTGATAATTCCTGTCATTTAGGGACACTGAAGCCTCAGATCAGAAGTATGATGTGAGGATTTTGTTTGTTTTTATGTTTCTGTTTTCTGCACATCATAAAGTTCTTTCATTTGTATCAGTTTACTGTACATATATGTTGTTCCCTAAAAAAAACATTCTGATGAAAACCTTTAAAAAAGTGAAATTATTTGTGAACTAATGGGAAAACTCCAC
The DNA here is from genome assembly GCF_030020395.1 of Manis pentadactyla. Classification (NCBI taxonomy): domain Eukaryota; kingdom Metazoa; phylum Chordata; class Mammalia; order Pholidota; family Manidae; genus Manis; species Manis pentadactyla. Next base: position 148,765,216 of record NC_080023.1, read on the forward strand.
TGAGATGCTTCAGAAGTTGTTGTAGAATAAAATGGTCCAGAACACATGAGATGACTGGAGCTTCATTTCTTTGTCAGTTGCAAAAATAGTCTATGGAGGACATAGTATATAAAAAGACACAGAGATGCTGTTATTTCCTTTGTTTAACCATTTTGTTGGAAGATAATTCACATACCATACAATTCAACCACTGAAAGTGTAAATTTGAATGGTTCTTAGTGTATTCACAGAGTTGTGCAGATACCACAAGTATTGTAGAAAATGTCCACTGCTCGTGGAGGACACCCCGTGGCCTTTAGAACTCTTCTGTGTCCTCCCGGTACCCCTACTCCTTGGCAGCCATTAATCTACTTTCTGTCTCTATGCATTGGTCTATTCTGGACATGTTCATATAAATGGAATTGCCTAATATGTGTTCTTTTGTGACTGGATTCTTTCACTTAGCATTATGCTTTCAAGGCACATCCATGTTGTCGCAGGTATCAGTATTTCCTTCCTGTTTATTGGTGAGCAATATGCAATTGTGTGTGTGCATATACCACATTTCATTCGTCTGTTGATCAGTTAATGGATACGGGGTTGTTTCCACTTACGGGCTCTTATGAAAACTAAGAACATCCATGTACAAGTTTCGTGTGGACGTATGTTTGCCTTTTTCTTGATTATGAGCCTAAAAGTGGACTTTACATTCCCAGGGCAGATCTGCTAGTGCAGATCTTTTTCTTCACTCATGTGAATATTCACAGTAGTGTCCGGATTTGTTTCCACATGTTTCCGTGGTCCTTCGCTACCCCTGCTGTTTCTGTAATCCTCATTTTCCTAAAACTTTGCAGTAACCACCACTTTGCTGTTGAGAAGCATTCCTTCAGTGGCTCTAGACAGTGCTTTAGATGTTCAGGAGAGTCCTCATTTCAAAGGTGTTGTCCTGTTTCTGACATGATGTTCTGCTTGTTCATTCTCAAAGCGTGTTTATTGGCTGCACGGTGGAGCCATCTCCCATACAGCTGTAACTTAGATAAATAAACTTTTTAGGCACTCAGCTGAAAAAAGGGAGAAAGATAACTTTTCAAGTCATTCAGGTGAATCTGTCTTTGCCATCTGTTGACTTCATTCCTGGGCATGAGTGTAAAATGAGAGGACTACAACTGTTGCCCTCTAAATCTACCTTAGGAGCTTCTGACAGTATGAGCATCTCAGCACATCAAGGGTGATATTAGTTGCAAAGAATTGTTCATATAACATGACTCCTTTATCAGTGGATCAGTCAGCCTTTGCTGCATAACAAACAACCCCAAAACTTACTGATTAAAACCAAATCATTATTAGCACAGAACTTTATAGGTCAGCATTTTGAGTCGGCACCAGTGAGTGTTTTGCAGGTTTCACCTGGGCTTGCCGTGTTGGTGTGGTCACCTGGCAGTTTGGGGCTGGATGACAATCTGTGCATGACACTTTGCAGGCTGGTTGACTAGGGTGCTTTGGTTTTTCTTGGTTCCTTTTAATGTGAGCTTGGGCTGATTCCAGAGACTCTGCTTGAGCTTGATGAAATGATGGCCTTGAGTTTCTCTACCCATCAAGAGGGAGGACACCCCCAGTGAACAAGCACCTTTTAAGCTTTGGCTAATGTCATGTTTGCTAATGTCTCTTTGGCCAAAGCAATCCACATGGCAAGTCCAGACTTGTAGAAGGGGATAACACAAGGTTGTAGACACAGTGAGACATGATTCACCGGGGTTCATTGCTATAGCTACCCTGTACCCCAATGATTCCCATCCTTCCCGTGAGCAAGATAAATTCACCCTGCTCCCAAGATGCCTTAAAGTTTCATCTTCAGGCTCAAAGTCCAGTGTTGTGTATATACCAGCTTGGGTGTGGTTAAGGCTTCTTCAGTGAGACTCCTTTTGAGTCAGAAAACTGTATGTTAAAAATATGAGTCATTTGTCTCTATGCCAACCACCACCCAGTGGCACAGCAGGGACAGGAACACTGCTGGAGACACTCCCAGTTCAAAAAGGGAAGGAATTAGAAACACACAGGAGGCCTCCTCATTTTGAACTGTCTCTAGCATTTTTAGTCAAGCTCATGCAGCCTTACTCTTTGATTTTCCCATGTGTCAGATTATAAGACCCCTTTATTAAACAAAAGCTACAGTCACAGTTCTCTTCCAGATAGGTCTCTCATATTCGGGCCGGCTGTCAGGGCTGTGGGACGATGCCTGGAGGAATCTCAGAAGCCCTTTAGTTTATAGTCTGCTAGCATCACCTTAACATTTTCAGAGGTTATAAAGTTTGGCTCATTTAGCCAAACTCTTGATCTTTACCCTGAGGCCATCTCTTATTTTGAGACTCTTGTGCTCCCTGGAGAGACCGGATATGTGGAACGTTTTTATTTTCCAACCCAGCAAGTTTTGGCTTGTCCGTATTTCCTCCACATTATGCTTGCAAACCATTTAGTTGCTCCTTTAGCTCTTCTTTTTCTGTATGTTATGTAGCTGAAATTATGCAACTCAGGTATTTAAATAGGCTTTCTGAAGTTGTCTTTAGTCAGATCTGAAAATTCATTAGATATTTTTTTCTATTTTCTAAATTAGTGCAGGTGGTACTTTTGCCAATACGTAAAATGTGTTGCCTTTTTCAAGCTGCCATTGCGGTGTCCTCACCACTTTTCTAGCCTCCACTAAGAGTTTGTGCACCGCTTTCCTAACAGCTTCCTGGATGCTTTTCCAGCCTCAACCCATGTCCTGTTCCCAAAGCCAATGCTATATGTTTTAAGTATTTGTTATGACAGCACTTCATTTCTTTGCACCAGTTTAATGGTTTGAAAGTCATTTATTCTCAATCCTGTGGTTCAGCAACTGGGTCAGCATTGGACTTGGAACAGCTGAGGGTTCTTTTGTTGATTTACCCGGGCTTATCATGGGTCTGCAGTCACCTGGCTGCTCAGCTGCAGCTGGATGATCTCATATGTCTGGTGGTTGACAGGCTGGTTGGTTGAGGTACCTCAGTTTTTGATTCTCCGTGTGGTTGGATCTCTTCAGCGGGCCAGCTCAGTTTATTTACATGGTGAACTCAGGCTTCCCTGCACAGAAAGAAAGAAGGTTGACCCCAAATCCAGATGCCTTTCAAACCTCTGCTGGTATCTTGTTAGGTAATTTCCCATTGGATAAAACATGTCGCATGGCCAAGCCGGAGTTATTTTCGGAGGGGAATGCATATAGGATAGAAACAGGGAAGTGTGATTAACTGTGGGCCGTCAGTATAAACGTTTAGCAGTCAGGTGGGACGCTTCTGGCTGAAGCTACAGGAATCCTCACTCAGGCCATTCTAAACAATAAGTAACTGAGCACACGAAAGGAAATCCAGAGCCAGGATGCAGTTCAGGGTTGGGTCCTCTACCTTCATAAGCTTATCAAGGCCTGGGGTTCTTTCATCCCTCTAGTCTACCCTGTTCAGAGTGTCAGCCTCATGCAGGATGGTGCCCCTCAGAGACATAGGAGTTTACCAATTTAATGGTTTTAAAATTATTTACCCATAACAACTTTGTTTGCAACAACCCTAAAAAGTACATACTGTTATAATATCCATTTTTCTCTTCATTTATTTATTTGTAACATGTTATTGATATGCACTCTTATCAAGGTTTCATATGAAAAACGTAGTTGCTACATTCACCCATATTATCGAGTTCCCCCCATACCCCATTGAAGTCACTCTTCAGTGTACTAAGATGCCACAGTCACTACTTCTCTGTGCTACACTGTCTTCCCCCAAATCCCCCACACACCACGTGTACTAATCATAATACCCCCCAATCCTCTTCTCCCTCCCTCCCCACTGATCTGCTTTCCATCACTATAATTTTTTTCATTCAACGAGTATTATAAAGTGTACAGATGTTATGTGGCCTTTAATTATAATTTTATAAATTCTGTTGTGATTTTATCAATCTTTTTTGTGTGGCTTACGTGTGTCTGTGTGTCTGATAAAATACTTCTCTCAGTCAAGATCATAAAATGGTATTTAGATGTTAGGTGTTCTTGTATAAATTCAAAAATATATTGCTTTTTACACTTAGGTCTCTAATCTCTCTGGAAGTGGTTTTGTAAGTGTTGGGAGATACAGACCTATTTTTTTATTTTGACATCGTTAATGTATGATTACTTGAACAACATTATGGTTACTAGACTCCCCCTACTATCAAGTACCCCCCACATACCTCACTACAGTCACTGTCCATCAGCATAGTAAGATGCTATAGAATCATTACTTGTCTTCTCTGTGTAAACTGCTTTCCCCATGTCCCCACCCCCCTACATTATGTGTGCTAATCGTAATGCCCCATTTTCCCCCTTATCTCTCCCTTCCCACCCATCCTCCCCAGTCCCTTTCCCTTTGGTAACTGTTAGTCCATTCTTGTGTTCTGTGAGTCTGCTGCTGTTTTGTTCCTTCAGTTTTTTATTTGTTCTTATACTCCACAGATGAGTGAGATCATTTGATACTAGTCTTTCTCCTCCTGGCTTATTTCACTGAGCATAATACCCTCTAGCTCCATCCATATTGTTGCAAATGGGAGGATTTGTTTTCTTGTTATGACTGAATAATATTCCATTGTGTATATGTGCCACATGTTCTTTATCCATTCACCTATTGATGGACACTTAGGTTGCTTCCATTTCTTGGCTATTGTAAATAGTGCTGCGATAAAGATAGGAGTGCATATGTCTTTTTCAGACTAGGTTGCTGCATTCATAGGGTAAATTCCTAAGAGTGGAATTCCTGGGTCAAATGGTATTTCTATTTTGATTGTTTTTGAGGAACCTCCATACTGCTTTCCACAATGGTTGAACTAATTGACATTCCAACCAGCAGTATAGGCGGGTTCCCCATTCTCTGCATCGTCGCGAACATTTGTTGTTGTTTGTCTTTTGGATCGTGGCCATTCTTACTGGTGTGAGGTGATATCTCATTGTGGTTTTAATTTGCATTTCTCTGATTCACGATGTGAAGCATCTTTTCATGTGCCTGTTGGCCACTTGAGTTTCTTCTTTGGAGAAGTGTCTGTTCAGCTCCTGTGCCATTTTTTAATTGGATCATTTGCTTTTTGTTTGTTGAGGTGCATGAACTCTTTATATATTTTAGATGTCAACCTTTTATCAGTTTTATCATTTATGAATATATTCTCCCATACTGAAGGATGCCTTTTTGTTCTCCTGATGGTGTCCTTTGCTGTACGGAATTTTTTCAGCTTGATATAGGCCCACTGGTTCATTTTTGCTTTTGTTTCCCTTGCCCAGGGAGATATGTTTATGAAGAAGTTGCTCATGTTTACATCCAAGAGATTTTTGCCTATGTTTTCTTCTAAGAGTTTTATGGTTTCATGACTTCCATTCAGGTCCTTGATCCATTTTGAGTTTAGTTTTGTGTATGGGGTTAAACAGTAATCCAGTTTCATTCTCTTACATGTAGCTGTCCAGTTTTGCCAACATCAGTGGTTGAAGAGGCTGTCATTTCCCCATTGTATATGCATGGCTCCTTTATCGTATATTAATTGACCATATATGTTTGGGTTAATATCTGTACTCTCTATTCTGTTCCACTGGTCTGGATCTGTTCTTGTGCCAGTGACAAATTGTCTTGATTACTGTGGCTTTGTAGTAGAGCTTGAAGTTGGGAAGTGAGATCCCCCCTGCTTTATACTTCCTTCCCAGGATTGCTTTGGCTCTTCAGGGTCTTTTGTGGTTCCATGTGAATTGTAGAACTATTTGTTCCAGTTTGTTGAATAATGCTCTAGGTATTTTAAAGGGATTGCATTGAATCTGTAGATTGCTTTAGGCAGGTTGGCCCTTTTGAGAATATTAATTCTTCCTAGCCAAGAGCATGGGATGAGTTTCCATTTGTTAGTGTCCTCTTTAATTTCTCTTAAGAGTGTCTTGTAGTTTTCAGGTATAGGTCTTTCACTTCCTTGGTCAGGTTTATTCCTAGGTATGTTATTCTTTTTGATGCTATTGTGAATGGAATTGTTTTTGTGATTTCTCTTTCTGCTAGTTCATCGTTAGTGTTTAGAAAAACAACAGATTTCTGTGTATTAATTTTGTCTCCTGCAACTCTGCTGAATTCAGATATTAGTTGTAGTATTTTTGGAGTGGAGTCTTTGGGGATTTTTTTTATGTAAAATATCATGTCATCTGCAAACAGGGACAGTTTGACTTCTTCCTTACCAATCTGGATGCCTTTTATTTCTTTATTTTGTCTCATTGCCGTGGCTGGGACCTCCAGTACTATGTTGAATAACAGTAGGGAGAGTGGGCATCCCTGTCTTGTTCCCAAACTTAGGTGTGAAGCTTTCAGCTTCTCACCATAAAGTATGATGTTGGCGGTGGGTTTGTCATATATGGCATTTATTATGTTGAGATACTTGCCCTCTATACCCATTTTGTTGAGAGTTTTTATGATGACTGGATGTTGAATTTTGTCAAAATCTTTTTCAGCATCTATGGAGATGATCATGTAGTTTTTGTCCTTTTTTCTGTTGATCTGGTGGATGATGCTGAGGGATTTTCAAAACCTGTACCATCCTTGCATCCCTAATATGAATCCCATTTGATCATGGTATATGATCCTCTTGATGTATTTTTTAATTCGGTTTGCTAATATTTTGTTGAGTATTTTTTCATCTATGTTCATCAGTGATATTGTTCTGTAATTTTCTTTTTTTGTGGGGGTCCCTGCCTGGTTTGGGTATTGGAGTGATGCTGGCTTCAGAGAATGAGTTTGGAAGCATTCCCTCCTCTTGTATTTTTTGGGAAACTTTAAGGAGAATGGGCATTACGTCTTCTCTGTATGTCTGATAAAATTCAGCTGTGAATCCCATCTGCCCTGGGGTTTTTGTTCTTGGGTAGTTTTTTTATTACTGATTGAATTTCCTTTATGGTAATTGATCTGTTTAGGTTTTCTGTTTCTTCCTGGGTCATTTTTGGAAGATTGTATTTCCCAACTTGGAAGTTCTCCATTTCTTCTTGGTTATCCCGATTGTTAGCATATAGATTTTCATAGTATTGTCTCACAATTCTTTGTATTTCTGTGGGTTCCTTCATGATTTTTCCTTTGTCATTTCTGATTCTGTTTCTGTGTGTAGATTCTCTTTTTCTCTTAGTAATTCTGGCTAGGGATTTGTCTGTTTTGTTTATTTTCTCAAAGAACCAGCTCTTGATTTCATTGATTTTTTTTTCTGTTTCATTCTTCTTAATTTTACTTATTTCATTCTCTGATATTTATTATGTCCCTCCTTCTGTTGACTTTGGGCCTCAGTTTGTTCTTCTTTATCCAGTTTCAATAATTGTGAATTTAGACCATTCATTTGGGATTGTTCTTCCTTCTTTAAATGGACCTGGATTGCTATATACTTTCCTCTTAGAACTGCCTTCGGGGCATCCCACAGAAGTTGGGGTGTTGTGCTGTTGTTTTCATTTGTGTCTCTGTATTACTTGATATCTGTTTTAATTTGGTCATTGATCCATTGATTTTGTTTGTTTGTTTGTTTGTTTGTTTGTTTTTTGTCACTAATCTACAATTGGCTCCGGAGTCATCCTTCCACAGCGCATGTGCGGCGGCCCCGCCTCCCACTCTGTTCACGCGCCGTGCGCTCGTCCCCTCCCCCCTCGCTACCCCAAGGCTGCGTTGGCGGCAGAGCCCCCGCCGCCCGGGCGCGCCTCTGGGGCGAACTCGGTGAACCTCCGGGCGGGGAAGCAGCGGGAGCGTGTGGCTGGGGCCGTCGGGACGAGCGAGGCGGATGCGGGTGCGGGCTTGGGCGGCGTGCGAGGGAAGGCCTCCCGCCCGGCCTCGCCCAGTCGCCCGAGCCTCCCTCCCCAGGACGCGGCGACCCGCCTCGCCTCCCGTCCCCTGCCCTCTGCCGCCACCGCCGAGGCTCCCTGAAGGCCGGCACCCGGCGGCGAGGGTACAGCCACCGTGGCGGCCCTGCAGCGAGCGTCTGCCAGCGGCTCCCCGCACCCGGCGCGCCTGCCCCTCGCCACCACCTGGCACCGCTCCTGGGTGCCCTCGGCCCTGCCCACACCCCACGCATGGATGGCCCTGCCTGCCATTGTAAGTTTTTAAGTGCTGCTAGATAATTCTCAGATTAATAGTTTTATATTTGAGAAATATTGACATGTAGCATTGTGTTAGTTTTAGGTGTACAACATAATGATTTTATACATGTATAATACATTGTGAAATGATTATAGTAGTAATGTAAGTTTAGTTAACATCCATCACTATATATAGTTAGGATTCTTTCTTTCTTGGGATGAGAACTTTTAATATCTACTCTCTCAACATTTAAATATACAAATACAAGATTGTTAACTATATTCACCGTGCTATAAATTACATCCCAGGACTTATGCGTCTGGTAAGTGCAAGTTTGTAACTTTTGACCTTCACCCATTGTGCCTACCCCCTACCCCTCACCCCTGACTTGTCTGGTATTCACCAGTCTGTTCTGTATATGTATGAATTATCTCTTTCTTGTTCTCTTTTGTTTCAGATTCCAAATGTAACTGATATCATACAGTGTTGGACTTATTTCCTTTAGGGTACATCCATGTTGTTACAAATGGCAGAATTTCCATGTTTTTGTAACTGAATTATATCCCACTGTGTATGTGTGTGTGTGTGTGTATATATATATATATATATACACACACACACACAACATTTTCTTTGTCGATTCATCCATCAGTGGACACTTGGATTGTTTCTATGTCCTGGCTATTGTAAACAATGCTGCAGTGAACAGAGCAGATATTCTAAGATTGTGATTTCACCTCTGGATAAATACTCAGAAGTGGAATTGCTGCATCATGTGGTAGTTCCATTTTTTATTTTTTATTAAAGCTCCATATGGTTTTTAGATAGCAGCAGAACCAATTTACATTCTAACAGTGCACCGAAAGGGAACCCTTTTCTCCACATCCTCACCAACACTTGGTAGTACGTGCTTTTCTGATAATACACATTCTGACAGGTATGAGGTGATTTCTCATTGTGGTTTTGCATTTCCTTGATGATTAGTGATGTTGAGCACCTTTTCTTGTACCCGTTGGCTAGTTGTATGTGTTCTTTGGAAAAATGTGTATTTACATCCCTGCCCCTTTTGTAATTGGGTTGTTTTGTGGGTTTTCCCCCGTACTGAATTGTATTAATTCTTCCTATATTTTAGATATTAATCCCTTATGAGATACGTGATTTGAAAATATTTTCTCTCAATCTATAGATTGTCTTTTTATTTTATTGATTGCTTCCTTGGCTGTACAGAAGCCTTTTAGTTGGATATCATCCTACTTTGTCTTTTTACTTTTGTTGCCTTCTTTCACACTTGGTGTCAAAAAGACCATTAAGAAGACTAGTGTCAGTGAGCTTACCCTCTGTGTTTTCTTCTAGGAAGTTTATGATTTCAGGTCTTGATGTTTCAGTCTTTGATCCATTTTGAGTTGATTTTTGTGTATGGTGTAAGATAATCATCCAGTTTCATTATTTTGCTGTGCAGTTTTCCCAACCATTTGTTTAAAAAACTGTCCTTTCCCACTGTGTATTCCTGTCTCCTTTGTTGTAAGTTAATTAACGCTCTATGGCTGGGTTTACTTCTGAGCTCTCTATTCTGTTCCGTGGATCTTGGTGTCTGTATTGTACTGTTTTGATTATTATAGCTTTATTAATATAGTTTGAAATCGGGGAGCTTGATGCCTCCAGCTTTGTTGTCCTTTCTCAAGATTGCTTTGGCTATTCAGGTTTTGTGGTTCCATACACATTTTAGGTTTGTTCTTGTTCTGTGAAAAATGTGACCACGGGTTTTGATAAGGGGTTATATTGAATCGTGGGTTGCTTTGAGTGGTATGTGATGATAATTGTTTCAGTGTATGAGCACAGACTCTTTCCATTTCTTTACGTATTCTTCAGCTTCTTTCATCAGTGTCTTACAGTTCTCAGCATACAGATTTTTCACCTCATTGGTTAGATTTATTCGTGGGTATTTTATTATTTTCAATGCAAGTCTAAATGGGAGTATTTTCTTAATATCTCTTTCTGATATTTCACTGTTAGTGTGTAGAAACACAGCTGAGTTTTGTATATTGATTTTACATTCTCAATATTACTGACTTCGTTCAGTTAGTTGTAACAGCTTTTTGAGTCTTCAGGGTTTTATATATATGTCATATAGAGATAATGATGGTTTTGCTTTTTTTTGTTCTGATTTGGATGCCTTTTCTTTCTTTTTTTTTTGCCTAATTGCTCTGGTTAGGGCTTCCAAGACTTGGTTGAATAAAAATACAGGAGTGGCACCCTTGTCTTGTTCCTGATCTTCGAGGAAAAGCTTTCAGTTTTTCACATTGTTGATGATGTTAGCTGTTGTCTTACCACATATGACTTTCCTTATGTTGAGGTATATTCCCTCTATACGTACTTTGTTGAGAGTTTTTGTCATGAATAGATGTTGAGGTATTTCTCAAGTGCTTTTTCTGTATCTGTTGAGATGATCATGATTTTTATCCTTCACTTTCTTAACATGGTGTGTAACATTGACTGATTTGTGGATGTGGAATCAGCCATCTTTGCATTGCTGGAATGAATCCCACTTGATTATGTTGTGTGATCCTTTTAATATATAGTTGAAGTCATTTTGCCAGCATTTTGGAGGGTTTGCATCTATGTTCATTAGTCATATTGGCTTGCAATTTTCTGGGTGTTTGGCCTCTTATAATGAGTTGAGAAGTGTTTCTTCTCTTCCATTTTTGTGGAGTATGAGAAGGTTCTGTATGAACTCCTCCTTAAATGTTTGGTGCAGCTCATCGGTGAAGCTGTGCATGACATTTTGTTTGTCAGGAGGTTGGAGAGTCTTTTGATACTTCAGATATTAAGAGAAGATCTTGTGTATCCCACTGTATTCTGGGGAAATTGCCTTAGGGATTCCCAAAGTATTTAGTGAAAATTCTGACAATACTCTGCAGTGTGGGTGAAAAGGATCCTAGTTACAAGTGTTTCCTTATTGAATCTATACGTCATTGTTTCTGCCTATCATTGGAACTCCAGAAATGTGTATTGATACCAAAGTAGTGTTTACAACTAGGGTTTATGATTGTAATATGTTATTACATATAAAAATTCCTGTTTGATATAGAAGAATAACTGTCAAAAAGTGAGGATGGACTTAGACAATAATCCAGTTTCATTCTCTTGCATGTAGCTGTCTAGTTTTGCCACCACCAGTTGTTGAAGAGGCTGTCATTTCCCCATTGTATGTCCATGGCTCATTTATTGTATACTGATTGGCTGTATATGTGTGGGTTTATTTCTGGGCTCTCTAGTCTGTTCCACTGTTCTATGGGTCTGTTCTTGGGCCAGTACCAAATTGTCTTGATTACTGTGGCTTTGTCTTGATTACTTGAAGTCGGGGAACATAATGCCCCCTGCTTCATTATTCCTTCTCAAGATTGTTTTGGCTATTTGGTATCTGTTGTGCCTCCATATGAATTTTAGAACTAATTACTGTAGTTCATTGAGGAATGCTGTTTGTATTTTGATAGGGATTGCATTGAATCTGTAGATTGCTTTAGGCAGGATGGCCATTTTGACAATATTTTAATTCTTCCTATCCATGAGCACGGGATGTATTTCCATTTATTGTTGTCTTATTTAATTTTTCGTGAGTGTCTTGTAGTTTTCATGGTATGGGTCTTTCACTTCCTTCTTTAGGTCTATTCCTAGGTATTTTTTTGATGCAATTGTGAATGAAATTGTTGTCCTGATTTCTCTATCTACTAGGTCTTCATTAGTGTATCTGAATGCAACAGATTTCTGTATATTAATTTTTTATCCTGCAACTTTACTGAATTCAGATATTAATTGTAGTAGTTTTGGAGTGGATTGTTTACTGTTTTTCATGTACAATATCATGTCATATGCAAGCAGTGACAATTTAACTTCCTTAACAATCTGGACGCCCTTTATTTCTTTGTGTTGTCTGATAGCCATGGCTAGGGCCTCCAGTACTATGTTGAATAAAAGTGGGGAGACTGGGCATCCTTTACTTGATCCTGATCTTAAAAGCTTTCAGCTTTTTGCTGTTAAGTTTGATGTTCACTGTGGGTTTGTCATATATGGCCTTAATTACATTTAGGAACCTGCCCTCTATACCCATTTTCTTGAGAGTTTTTGTCATGAATGGGTGTTGAATTTTGTCAAATGCTTTTTCAGCATCTATGGAGATGATCATGTGGTTTTTGTCCTTTTTATTGATACAGTGGATGATGGATTTTCTAATGTTGTAGTATCCTTGCATCCCTGGGATGAATCCCACTTGATCATGATGTATGATCCTCTTGATGTATTTTTGTATTTGGTTTGCTAATATTTTGTTGACTATTTTTGCATCTATGTACATCAGGGATATCAGTTTGTAGGTTTCTTTTTTTTGTGGTGTCTTTGCCTAGTTTTGGTATTAGAGTGATACTGGCTTCCCAGAATGAGTTTGGAAGTATTCCCTCCTCTTGTATTTTTTGGAAAACTTTAAGGAGAATGGGTATTACGGCTTCTCTGTCTGTCTGATAAAATTGAGCTGTGAATCAGTCTGCCCCGGAGGATTTTGTTCTTGGGTAGTTTTCTGATTACCGATTCAATTTCCTTGTTGGTAATTTTTCTGTTTATATTTTCTGTTTCTTCCTTGGTCAGTCTTGGGAGGTTGTATTTTTCTTGGAAGTTGTCCATTTCTTCTAGGTTATCCAGCTTGTTAGCATATAGATTTTCGTAGTATTCTCTCATAATTCTTTGTATTTCTGTGGGGTCCGTTGTGTTTTTTCCTTTCTCATTTCTGATTCTGTTTATGTGTGTAGATTCTCTTTTTCTCTGAGTATGTCTGTCTAGGGATTGATGTACTTTATTTTCTCAAAGAACCAACTCTTGGTCTCATTTATTGTTTTTGTATTGTTTTATTCTTCTCAATTTTAGTTATTTCTTCTGTGATCTTTATTATGTCCCTCCTTCTATTGACTTTGGGTGTCATTTGTTCTTCTTTTTCCATTTTCAATAATTGTGAATTTAGGCTCTTCATTTGGGATTGTTCTTCCCTCTTTAAATTGGCCTGAATTGCTATAGAGTTTTCTCTTACACCTGCCTTCGCTGTGTCCCACAGAAGTTGGGGCGCTGTGCTGTTGTTTTCATTTGTCTCCATATATTGTTGGATCTGTGTTTTCATTTGGTCATTGATTCATTGATTATTATGAGCATGTTGTTAAGTCTTCATGTGTTTTTGTGAGCCCTTTTGTTTTCTTTGTACAGTTCTTTTCTAGCTTCATACGTTTGTGATCTGAGAAGTTGGTTGGTATAATTTCAATCTGTTTGTATTTGCTGAGGCTCTTTTTGTGGCCTAGTATGTGGGCTATTCCTGAAAATGTTCCATGTGCACTTGAGGAGAATGTGTATCCTTCTGCTTTTGGGAGGAATGTTCTATAGATGTCTCTTAGGTCCATCTGTTCTAATGCGTTGTTCAGGGCCTCTGTCTCCTTGTTTTCTGTCTAGTTGATTTATTCTTTGGAGTGAGTGGTGTGTTGAAGTCTCCTAAAATGAATGCATTGAATTCTGTTTCCCCCTTTAATTCTGTTAGTATTTGTTTCACATATGTAGGTGCTCCTGTGTTAGCTGCCTAGATATCTATAACAGTTATATCCTCTTGTTTGACTGACCCCTTTACCATTATGTAATGTCCTTTGTCTCTTGTGACTTTGTTTGTTTTGAAGTCTGTTTTGTCTGATACAAGTACTGCAACACGTGCTTCTTTCTCCCTGTTGTTTGCATGAAATGTCTTTTCTATCCCTTCACTTTTAGTCTGTGTATGTCTTTGGGTTTGAGGTGAGTCTCTTGTAAGCAGCATGTAGATGGGTCTTGCTTTTTTATCCATTCTGTTACTCTGTGTCTTCTGGTTGGTGCATTCAGTCCATTTACATTTAGGTTGATTATCAAAAGATACATGCTTATTGCCGTTGCAAGCTTTGGATTCGTGATTACCAAAGGTTCAAGGGTAGCTTCTTTACTGTCTGACTGTCTAACTTAACTCTCGTATTAGGCTATTATAAACACAGTCTGATGATTCTGTATTTCTCTCCCTTCTTATTCTTCCTCCCCCATTCTTTATATGTTAGGTGTTCTATTCTGTACTCCTTTGTGTTTCCTTTGACTGCTTTTGTGGATAGTTGATTTTATTTTTTTTGCCTTTAGTTAGTATTTGGTTGGTCTGCTTTCTTTGCTGTGATTTTATTTACTCTGGTGATATCCTGTAGGGGTGGTTTGTGGGAGGCAAATTCCCTCAACTTTTGCTTGTCTGGGAATTGTTTAATCCCTCCTTCAAATTTAAATGATAGTCGTGCTGAATACAGTATTCTTGGGTCAAGGCCCTTCTATTTCATTGCAGTAAATATATCATGCCATTCTCTTCTGGCCTGTAAGGTTTCTGCTGAGAAGTCTGATGATAGCCTGATGGGTTTTCCTTTGTAGGTGACCTTTTCTCTCTCTGGCTGCCTTTAATACTCTGTCCTTGTCCTTGATCTTTGCCATTCTAATTATTATGTGTCTTGGTGTTGTCCTCCTTGGGTCCCTTCTGTTGGGAGATCTGTTACACCTCCATGGCCTGAGAGACTCTCTCCTTCCCCAGATTGGGGAAGTGTTCAGCAATTACTTCCTCAAAGACACTTTCTATCCCTTTCTCTCTCTCCTTCTTCTGGCACCCCTGTAATATGAGTATTGTTCCGTTTGAATTGGTCACACAGTTCTCTCAGTATTCTTTCATTCCTAGAGATCCTTTTTTCTCTCTGTGCCTCAGCTTCTTTGTATTGCTCTTCGCTAGTTTCTATTTTCATTTATCGTCTCCTCCACCAAATCTAATCTGCTTTTAATACCCTCCATTGTGCTCTTCACTGATTGGATCTCCGTCCAAAATTCTTTCCTGAGTTCTTGAATATTTTTCTGTACCTCCATGAGCATGTTTATGATTTTTATTTTGAAATCTCTTTCAGGAAGATTTATTCATTCATTCTCAGTCCTTTCTCTGGTGTTGAGATTTTGCTTTGAACCAGGTTCCTTTGACGTTTCATATTTGTATGTGGCGCCCTCTAGTGCCCAGAAGCTCTCCTCTCTGGAGCTGCTCAGCCCCTGGAGCAAAGTCCGGGATCGCAGGGGAGTGGTGCTAGTGCCCTGATCCGTGAGGTCCGCTGTTTTCTCCAGGTGTATGCAGTCTGGTGCAGCCTCTTCCCTGGTGCTCTTTCAGGACTAGTTGCGTTAATTATATTTTCGTATTATATGTGGTTTTACGAGGGGTTCTCTGTCTCACCTCTCATGCCGCTGTCTTTAATCCACTCTCAGTTGTTTTGATGCTCTGCCCAGAACTTGGAATTCTGAATTGTCAACTCTGTATGGCTCTGTTGGGTGCAGTTAATTTACTGTCAGGAGAGGAGCTACTGTGATATCTGGGATTTACCTTTCCGCTTCAGAATGAAGAAGTAGTAAGATTCTTAACTTATTCTTTAGCAGACAGACAATAACTCAGCCCACCTTGCGGACTGGGCAGGCGGCCTTCTCTGATATGCTCCCCGACCAAAACGCCGGTATCACAGGGAGAAACCAGAGCAGTAAATTTCGTGTGTTAAGTTAATTCTAAATATTCAGGGACCACTTAACAAGTCTGCACCGTTAAGCCTTTATCCAGTACCCAAAAATCCTCAACTGCCTATAAATCGCCTAGACAATGCACAACTATGGGCTCTCTTGTCCCCTCCTGGCATGGCGAGACAGGAGCTCTGTCCTATCACCGTATGTCTCACTAAAAGCCTCTCCAATATTAGGTGTTTGCTAAGTTCATTCTTTAACTCCGCAGACAAGAAGAACCCCAGCATCATTTCGGGGGTCTCGTCCGGGATAACATCGGAGTTGAGTTATCAGCATCCAAGCCTGCCTTTCCTTTCACTGTCCTTATAGAAGGAAGCCGTCTGTGGCACACAACATCGGGCGCTCGTCAGCCACTTAAATGGGACTAGCCCGGCTGCTGATCTCAAAGTCTCGAGTGACAGGTTCCCCTGCGTCTCCCTCAGTGGATCCCCCTTCTCCCTTGGGAGCCGGGAAAGTCACCTGAGTGGAGGCCAGGATTCCCCTTCAGAGGCATCTCCCTGGATGCGAGGGACTGAGGAAGGCCGTGGGCAACTGCGAGAGTCTAGGCTGAGGCTACACTTCAGCAGCTTCTCAAAGGCCCGCGTGCCTGGAGTCAGACCCCGACAGCCCGACTGGGTATCCATGAGGAGTGTCTCTCTTTCTGTCTCTCTTTGACTTCCAGCCTGCTTCTTCAAGCCGCTCTGGCCTCTGAGTGAGGCAGGGGGTGTTCCTAACTCTCTGCTAACTTCATCAACGTCACAGAACCCGATGCTCACCACCGCAAGGTAGGAGATGTACCCTTTGCTCTTATTCCTGATGAAATGCTGTACTTTTTATCTCATAAAAATGTGTCTGGTTCGTTGAAGAATGCTGTTGGTATTGTGATGGGGATTGCATTGAATCTGTAGATCGCTGCAGGCAGGATGGCCATTTTGACAATATTAATTCTTCCTAGCCAAGAGCATGGGATGAGTTTCCATTTGTTAGTGTCCTCATTTAATTTCTCTCAAGAGTGTCTTGCAGTTTTCAGGGTATAGTAGGTCTTTCACTTCCTTGGTTAGGTTTATTCCTAGGTATTTTATTCTTGTTGATGCAATTGTGAAGGGAACTGTTTTCCTGATTTCTTTTTCTGCTAGTTCGTCGTTAGTGTCTAGGAAAGCAGCAGATTTCTGTGTATTAATTTCATCTCCTGCAACTTTGCTGAATTCAGATACTAGTTCTAGTGGTTATGGAGTGGAGTCCTTAGGGTGTTTTATGTACAATATCATGTCATCTGCAAATAGTGACAGTCTGACTTGTTCTTTACCAATCTGGATGCCTTGTATTTCTTTGTTTTGTCTGATTGCCATGGCTAGGACCTCCATTATACTATGTTGAATAACAGTGGGGAGAGTGGGCATCCCTGTCTCGTTCCTGATCTTAGAAGAAAAGCTTTCAGCTTCTCCCTGTTAAGTATGATGTTGGCTGTGGGCTCTTCATATATGGCCTTTATTATGTTAATGTACTTGCCCTCTATACCCGTTTTGTTGAGAGTTTTATCATGAATGGTTGTTGAATTTTGTTGAATGCTTTTTCAGCGTCTATGGAGATGATCGTGTGGTTTTTGTCCTTCTTTTTGTTGATGTGGTGGATGATGTTGATGGATTTTCAAATGTTGTGCCATCTTTGCATCCCTGGAATAAATCCTACTTGATCATTATGGATGATCCTCTTGGTGTATTTTTGAATTTGGTGTGCTAATATTTTGTGGAGTATTTTTGCATCTATGTTTGTCAGCGATATTGGTCTGTAATTTTCTTTTTCTTGTGGTGTCTTTGCCTGGTTTTGATATCACAGTGATACTGGCCTCATAGAATGAGTTTGGAAGTATTCCTTCCTCTTCTAGTTTTGGGAATGGTAGTAGATCTTCACTAAATGTTTGATTAAAGTCAGCGGTGAAGCCATGTGGCTCTGGTGTTTTGTTCTCAGGTAGATTTTAGATTACCCTTTCTATTTAGTTGCTGGTAATTGGTCTGTTCAGGTTTTCAGTTCTTTCTGGGTTAGCCTTGGAAGGTTGCATTTTTCTAGAAAGTTGTCCGTTTCTTCTAGGTTATCCAGTTTGTTGGCATATAATTTTCCATAGTATTCTCTAGTAATTCTTTGTATTACTGTGGTTTCCGTAGTGATTTTTCCTTTCTCATTTCTGATTCTGTTTATGTGTGCAGGCTCTCTTTTTTTCTTGATTGGTCTGGCTAGGGGTTTATCTATTTTGTTTATTTTCTCAAAGAATCAGCTCCTGCTTTCCTTGTTTCATTTTTCTCTATTTTATTTATTTCTGCTCTAATCTTTATTAAAATGTTCCTCCTTCTGCTGACTTTGGGCCTCATTGGTTCTTCTTTTTCTAGTAGTGATAAGTGTGAGTTTAGACTGTTCATGTGGGATTGTTGTTCTTCCCTGAGGTAGGCCTCTATTACAATGTACTTCCCTCTTAGCACCGCCTTGTCTGTGTCAGCTTTGTCATTGAGGAGAGGGAATCAGAACTGGTTTTGTTTCCCTTTTGGGCAATTTATTTGAGGATACCACCACCCTGTGGATCAAGTGTCTACATATTTTTCTTCTGCTTGCATCACAGGCCAGCATTATGTCTCTCGAAATGTGCCTTTGCTATCTCTTAGGCTATTTCTTCTTTTTTTTTTTTTTTAACTGAAGTGGACATACAATATTATATCAGTTTCTGGTGTACAACATAGTGATTCCATACTTATATATGTTACAAAGTGATCTCCATGATAAATCTAACTACCATCTCTCGCCTATTTCTTATGTCTTCTCTGAGTCATCACAGAGCATCATAGTGATAAAAATACTTTTTATAGCAGTGTCACATGCTGCTGGCCTCTCTAGGTTCTTGTGCTTCTACAAAATGGCTGCACTGCATGCAGGAAAACAACAGGGGAATATTCTCAGAGTGGAGTATGAATTAGATATCTCATTTGGCATTAGCCACTGAGCTCACAAGTGGAAGTTACTGAATTGGACCTGTGAGAAATGCCAGGACCTGTTACTGAGGCAATTTTCTAAACTTTATTGCTAAGGATGCAAGCTGAATCAGAGGAAGGAAAGAGAAAGAAAATCTGGTTGTAAGATTCAAAAGAATTTTATCAAACCATATAGTTTTACCTCCTGTGGGGAGGGAAAATTACGTGGAATTTTTTTTTGACTGTTGGGAGAATGAAGAGGATAGA